>NC_083622.1:2579227-2629049 GCF_963584025.1 Labrus mixtus | reverse complement strand
GACGTGATCCGGCTCATAGGACAACATCTACACGACCTGGGGCTAAAGTAAGTCAGTGTGCCAGCAGCCGGGCCGAACCGGCTGACTGTCAGAGGAGGATCCATCAGATCCATCCTGTAGATCACCTGTGGACATGTTGTCCTCGGGAGTACCAAACCTCACTGAGAAAACAGCCGATTTAGTGCTGTGTGCTCTACAATCAAAACAGCTGAGTGTTATAAACAGCTGAGCTGACAGGCACCAAACCTCACTGAGAAAACAGCCGATTTAGTGCTGTGTGCTCTAACGTTATTAAACAGAGCTTAGTGTTATAAACAGCTGATCTGACAGGTACCAAACCTCACTGAGAAAACAGCCGATTTAGTGCTGTGTGCTCTAACGTTATTAAACAGAGCTGAGTGTTATAAACAGCTGACCTGACAGGTACCAAACCTCACTGAGAAAACAGCCGATTTAGTGCTGTGTGCTCTAATGTTATTAAACAGAGCTTAGTGTTATTAACAGCTGACCTGACAGGCACCAAACCTCACTGAAAAAACAGCCAATTTAGTGCTGTGTGCTCTACAATGAAAACAGAGCTAAGTGTTATTAAAGCAGACCTGATAGGCACCAAACCTCACTGAGAAAACAGCCGATTTAGTGCTGTGTGCTCTAATGTTATTAAACAGAGCTCAGTGTTATTAAAGCAGACCAGATAGGCACCAAACCTCACTAAGAAAACAGCCGATTTAGTGCTGTGTGCTCTAATGTTATTAAACAGAGCTCAGTGTTATTAAAGCAGACCAGATAGGCAACCAAACCTCACTGAGAAAACAACCGATTTAGTGCTGTGTGCTCTACAATACAGAGCTGATTTATTAGCATCAGACCTGACAGGTGTATCAGGCGGCTGTTAATAACGCACAACACACCCAGACAAGTTTCCATAGAGCTGTATGGGACACTCTGTGAACATTCAGTCCTGCGCTGTAGTTTTTTTCTGAACAGGTTCTCTTCCTGTCATCCTTGTTCTGCAGTAACATGAGCCGTCATCATTATAATCACATTCAGCGTGCTGGGGCATGACTTCACATGACTTCACCCTGAGCTTTCACTAACTCATGTCAAGTCTGGACAAAGACTTGATGCTAGATTATTAATGGTGTTTGTTGTGGGAGGGTAATGATTTATTTTGCCTTTTTAATAAGTTTTGCATTAGCACATGTTGGAAAAGAATCTTGTAGCATGACTACATGCAGTGATGAAGAAGTGAAGGGTTAATCAGAATAAACAAAACTCACACACCATGAATGCTATTTTTCTGTATGTTAGGGTTGGGAATCAAAATGCTACTTAAGTCACTAATTGAAAAAAGGGATTTAAACATGTTGCAAAATGTTGAGTATTGCACATTAGGGCCACATTAAGGGGAAAAATCTGAGATTTTAAGAGGACATATTATATACCTTTTTAATATGTACCTTTAAATATGTAAATGAGCTGTGTCTGACCACGCCCCCTCTCTGGAAGGGCTTGGGTGTACTCCGGTCTTTCTCGCTCCATGTCCTATTGTTTACGGTGAGAAGGCAGACTCAGAGGGCAGAACAAACACCTAGCTGTGGGAGTGTCACCCACCTGGGGGAGGGGCTACTGCCCTTTGTGATGTCATGAAGGGAAAATCTCCAAACGGCCTGTTTGAGCACACATTTTCTGAAAAGTGGAGCAGGCAAAAGACAGAGAGGATGGACTTTTCTCATCATTGGGGGGTTTGTAGATGGACTAGAGACACATTTTTTACCAGAATCCCACTGTGACATCACAAGGAGATCAAATTTGAAACTGAGCTTTTTTTTTTTTTTTTTAGTTGTAAGACTTATGCAGACCACAAACAAAGGACTGGATGGGTTTATTTCACATTTTGTGGGTTGGTAGACACATATTGCGGGGCCGGCTCGAGCTGGGGCGGACTGGTAGTGTCGGTGCTCTCACTGTTTGTCTATGGACACAGACATAGAGTCTGTTTTCTGTCAGGAATTTCCAAGATCAATTCTGGAAGAAATCTCTGAATCAGTTGAGGAAACGACCTTATGTGTCGAAGTAAACATGTCTGTAAACCTGACCTTAGTGGGAGTGGCCTGCGGTGCTGTGCATTCTGGGATTTGGTGTCTTTCATCCACATGAGCCAAAAAGACACTTTCTGCCTTTTCTCGACCAAGTAGGCACCAACTTCAAAATTTATTTCACATTTCTACATATATGGCCCGATGTCAACACAGATTCATGTTTCAACGGGTGAAGTATCCCTTTAAGTGATTTGTCAGATTTCCTTTTTAAGCGACCTGTCTCATGTGAAAAGCTTTAAAATGAATGTCAGAACTTTCTTGATATATATATTCTGAAAATTAAATAATAAAAAGAGAGATGAGCCCCATTAATATTTAACTTAAAAAAGTGAATCTTTTTGGACTATATTCAAAAAACCTATGTTGATTTTGCAGAAATATGAGTCAGCAATAGTCATCTAACATCTGCTTTATGAAACTAACTATTAAATTAAAGATAACTAACATTACTTACTAAACTTTGTCAACCAGTTTGTTTGCTGTGACGCTCTGCTGAATGTGTTGCAGACAGTGCAGAAAGGATTATAAACTCTGGAGTCAGAGCGCCCTCTGCTGGCAGTCTACATGATGACTCCATCTCTACATCAACCTAAGCATTGTTTGGTGCATTATATGTTCTGTATGAAAGGTTTGCATGTAGGAAAACATTGTAAAACATATCCTCCACCACTGACATATCTGTGATGAATGCAAAACAACTGGCCCCAGTTTGGCCCCCTCAATAAAAGTGTTCGATTGCTCTCTGGTGTTTTGTTACAGTCAGACCGTGGACCTCCTGATGCAGGAGTCCGGCTGCAGGCTGGAGCATCCGTCTGCCACCAAGTTTCGTAACCACGTCATGGAGGGCGAGTGGGACAAGGTGTGTGTGTGTGTGTGTGTGTGTGTGTGTGTGCTCTGGATTCACACCAAAACATGACAGGAGTCACGCATTCATCAGCTGTGAAAGTCATGCTTTGTGCTCTGTGTTTGTTCAGGCTGAGAGCGACCTGAACGAGCTGAAGGCGTTGATGCATTCTCCGAGCGCCATCGTGGTGAGTTACAGAAGTTGAAAAAACTAAATCAAACTCCAGAGCTCACAGATTAGATCGGACTGAAGAACATAAACGAAGCAGAAGTCTCTATGACCTTTTGTTGTGAATTACTTTCTTAAAGGTAACAGAATACTGTGTTACATGTTACACTTAACTAAAAAACAGGAAAGTGTGTAAAACGACTCGCTAATGTGACAGGAAGTGCTTTTATTTTGAAGACACAGGAAAGGCATAATGCAATGTTTTTGTCGCTAGCTTGATGTCATGAAGTCGAGACGACGTGCAGAAGAAGTCCTTGTCAGTGGCGATTCCAGAGCCAAGTCTGATCTGATTGGTCGGCCTGTCGGCTCTGCCGTAATTGGTCAGTCGCTCAGCACGGTTCTCGGAAATGTCACGCCCCTTTTACCATATTGGGAATGCAGCCACTTTGGCTCCGAGGGGAGCATAAACATTAGCACCTTAGCACTACTGTGCTACCGCAGGCTACGGCATATCGTGGGCGTGCTACAGAAGTTAACGGGCGTGCAACATGAGCTGCAGGGCTTGACACAACGAGCCAACGGGCTTAGATCAGTGATCTCACACTGACAAGACGTCACACTGGCAAATTTTTATCGAGGGGGGCTAGAACCGAGCGTTACATGCAGCTAATGCTACAGCTAACAGGAGGACGTAGGAGAAGCTGCGTTTACGCGGACTTTGAATTTTTGCACATAGATGTGCCTAAACATGCACAGGACACATGGAAAACACACTAAAGAGCATATAAAACCAGAAAAAGCAGAATATGACCCCTTTAAAGGTTTTCTTTTTGTACTGGTCTGCCGCCCCAAGCAGTTGCCTCCCTCGCCTGTTTACGAGCAGCGCCTCTGGTCCATGTAGCTCGCTTGTTCTTTTGTTTTGGTTTTTATTTCAGTTGGTGCTTAAATTTAAGTAGAGATTAAACTCTGTCCAAAAAATAAATAAATTGTGTTCAAACTAGGCGATGTTTGAACGCAGTGTTGACATAAATCAGTGTCACAGAGAGATCACAGACATCAGGGAGGGCGGAGCCGGTCACTCCGACAGTCCTCTGGAAATACTAAAGATATAACAGATAGACAGATATTACATTTTGGCACCAAAAGAACCACACAGATTATTAAAAAAAAAAAAAAAGTGTGTAGGCCTGTCTGTTGTCTGGTTAAACATGTGTGCTCACTAACGCCCCCTGCTGCTCCTCCTGTGCAGCGGATGAAGTTCCTGCTCCTGCAGCAGAAGTATCTGGAGTACCTGGAGGACGGGAAGGTTCTGGAGGCGCTGCAGGTCCTCCGAGCAGAACTCACTCCTCTGAAGTACAACACGGAGCGGATCCACATCCTGAGCGGGTCGGTGCACACACACACACACACACACACACACACACACAAGGCTGACACACTCATTTGTGTTTGTTTATATGTTGTTTCCATGGGGACCCTGACTCAGCATCGCGTCGAGCACGAGGGAGGTTCAGATGACGGTTTGGTCTGATGAACCTCTGAGGAGCATCCACACTGACTTTAGCATATTAGCATGCAGAACCTGGAGCGCTCTAAAGACACACGTAGAGATATACTCAAAGAACTTGACGCATAATCTTTCCTCATGACTACAGGTGATTCGTCTGTTCAGTTTACACGACTTAATCTGTTTAATTAATTTGAACAATCAGGGTTTACAGTGCAGCTAGAGCAGCAACCAATGAGAAGTGACTTCCTGTTTGTGGAGCGAGCTCAGCTTAATGTCATTTAACCCTCACCCAGTCCTATAGGGGCAGGAGGGGGGGCTTGATACTCACCTTGATACTGCCAATCTACGGCAGTTCCTGGCAGTTATCAGTGTTGACTGTAAATTCCCGTAAAGAGCCGTTAATCTGAACTTCTACAGTGACGATCACTGCCGAAAATCCTGCTGAAGTTATGATGCTTTAGAAATCACAAGCTGACTCAACATTTAAGAGAGAGAACAAAAAGCCCACAACACATTGAAGCTAAAAAATCAATCGATTACATAAGTCTGGAGTTTCTTTTTCTTTTATTTCTAGGAGCCAGGGCTTCATGTGCGGTGTGTTGTTTTGTGTGTGTGTCTTTGATTTCTGTAACACTAAAGAAAAACAACACAAATCTACTAAACATGTCTGACTTACAAAAGCCTGAACACAATCATCAGAAGTAACTAATCTAATTAATTCACATTCATACGCTGCCAACGAAGCAGCAGGAGCACCGTGGGGTTAAGTGTCTTGCCCAAGGACGCGTCAGACATGTAGCTGCAGGAGCTGGGGATTGAACCCTCGACCTTTCAGTTACCCACTGAGCCACAGTGATAAATAACCCACTACACAGGCCACACCTACTCTTAACTACTCTGATGGATCTAAACTGAGCAGGGATCAGAACAATAAGTGATCATTGATGAGGAGGACAAGTTGTTGTTTATACTATCTGGTAGAGGACACACTGTTAGCTCTGTGTAACAGCAGGCGTGTGTGTGTGTGTGTGTGTGTGTGTGTGTGTGTGTGTGTGTGTGTGTGTGTGTGTGTGTGTGTGTGTGTGTGTGTGTGTGTGTGTGTGTGTGTGTGTGTGTGTGTGTGTGTGTGTGTGTGTGTGTGTGTGTGTGTGTTGCAGGTACTTGATGTGTAGCCATGCAGAGGACCTGAGAGTTAAAGCGGAGTGGGAGGGAAAAGGCACGACGTCCCGGACAAAGCTGCTGGACCGACTCCAGAGTGAGTAAACACTGACTCACACTCCTTACTGTACACACATCACACACTCTTTTGTTCTTTTACTGTCAATGTGTGTCTGTGAAAGTGTGTTACACTGTGTCTCTGTGAAAGTGTGTTACTCTGTGTGTATGTGAAAGTGTGTTACTCTGTGTGTCTGTGAAAGTGTGTTACACTGTGTCTCTGTGAAAGTGTGTTACACTGTGTCTGTGAAAGTGTGTTACACTGTGTCTGTGAAAGTGTGTTACACACTGTGTGTATGTGAAAGTGTGTTACACTGTGTGTATGTGAAAGTGTGTTACACTGTGTGTCTGTGAAAGTGTGTTACACTGTGTCTGTGAAAGTGTGTTACACTGTGTGTCTGTGAAAGTGTGTTACTCTGTGTGTATGTGAAAGTGTGTTACACTGTGTGTCTGTGTGTTACATTGTGTGTATGTGAAAGTGTGTTACATTGTGTGTTACATTTTGTGTCTGTGTGTTACATTGTGTGTCTGTGAAAGTGTGTTACACTGTGTGTATGTGAAAGTGTGTTACACTGTGTGTCTGTGTGTTACATTGTGTGTATGTGAAAGTGTGTTACACTGTGTGTATGTGAAAGTGTGTTACACTGTGTGTCTGTGAAAGTGTGTTACACTGTGTCTGTGAAAGTGTGTTACACACTGTGTGTATGTGAAAGTGTGTTACATTGTGTGTATGTGAAAGTGTGTTACACTGTGTGTCTGTGAAAGTGTGTTACACTGTGTCTGTGAAAGTGTGTTACACTGTGTCTGTGAAAGTGTGTTACACTGTGTGTCTGTGAAAGTGTGTTACATTGTGTGTTACATTGTTTGTCTGTGTGTTACATTTTGTGTCTGTGTGTTACATTGTGTGTCTGTGAAAGTGTGTTACACTGTGTGTATGTGAAAGTGTGTTACACTGTGTGTATGTGAAAGTGTGTTACTCTGTGTGTCTGTGAAAGTGTGTTACACTGTGTGTCTGTGTGTTACATTGTGTGTCTGTGAAAGTGTGTTACACTGTGTGTCTGTGAAAGTGTGTTACACTGTGTGTCTGTGAAAGTGTTACACTGTGTGTCTGTGTGTTACATTGTGTGTATGTGAAAGTGTGTTACACTGTGTGTCTGTGAAAGTGTGTTACACTGTGTGTCTGTGTGTTACATTGTGTGTCTGTGAAAGTGTGTTACACTGTGTGTCTGTGAAAGTGTGTTACACTGTGTGTCTGTGAAAGTGTTACACTGTGTGTCTGTGTGTTACATTGTGTGTATGTGAAAGTGTGTTACACTGTGTGTCTGTGAAAGTGTGTTACACTGTGTGTATGTGAAAGTGTGTTACACTGTGTGTATGTGAAAGTGTGTTACACTGTGTCTGTGAAAGTGTGTTACACTGTGTGTCTGTGAAAGTGTGTTACACACTGTGTGTATGTGAAAGTGTGTTACACTGTGTCTGTGAAAGTGTGTTACACTGTGTCTGTGAAAGTGTGTTACACTGTGTGTCTGTGAAAGTGTGTTACATTGTGTGTTACATTGTTTGTCTGTGTGTTACATTTTGTGTCTGTGTGTTACATTGTGTGTCTGTGAAAGTGTGTTACACTGTGTGTATGTGAAAGTGTGTTACACTGTGTGTATGTGAAAGTGTGTTACTCTGTGTGTCTGTGAAAGTGTGTTACACTGTGTGTCTGTGAAAGTGTTACACTGTGTGTCTGTGTGTTACATTGTGTGTCTGTGAAAGTGTGTTACACTGTGTCTCTGTGAAAGTGTGTTACTCTGTGTGTATGTGAAAGTGTGTTACTCTGTGTGTCTGTGAAAGTGTGTTACACTGTGTCTCTGTGAAAGTGTGTTACACTGTGTCTGTGAAAGTGTGTTACACTGTGTCTGTGAAAGTGTGTTACACACTGTGTGTATGTGAAAGTGTGTTACACTGTGTATGTGAAAGTGTGTTACACTGTGTGTCTGTGAAAGTGTGTTACACTGTGTCTGTGAAAGTGTGTTACACTGTGTGTCTGTGAAAGTGTGTTACTCTGTGTGTATGTGAAAGTGTGTTACACTGTGTGTCTGTGTGTTACATTGTGTGTATGTGAAAGTGTGTTACATTGTGTGTTACATTGTTTGTCTGTGTGTTACATTTTGTGTCTGTGTGTTACATTGTGTGTCTGTGAAAGTCTGTTACACTGTGTGTATGTGAAAGTGTGTTACACTGTGTGTCTGTGTGTTACATTGTGTGTATGTGAAAGTGTGTTACACTGTGTGTATGTGAAAGTGTGTTACACTGTGTGTCTGTGAAAGTGTGTTACACTGTGTCTGTGAAAGTGTGTTACACACTGTGTGTATGTGAAAGTGTGTTACATTGTGTGTATGTGAAAGTGTGTTACATTGTGTGTCTGTGAAAGTGTGTTACACTGTGTCTGTGAAAGTGTGTTACACTGTGTCTGTGAAAGTGTGTTACACTGTGTGTCTGTGAAAGTGTGTTACATTGTGTGTTACATTGTTTGTCTGTGTGTTACATTTTGTGTCTGTGTGTTACATTGTGTGTCTGTGAAAGTGTGTTACACTGTGTGTATGTGAAAGTGTGTTACACTGTGTGTATGTGAAAGTGTGTTACTCTGTGTGTCTGTGAAAGTGTGTTACACTGTGTGTCTGTGAAAGTGTTACACTGTGTGTCTGTGTGTTACATTGTGTATCTGTGAAAGTGTGTTACACTGTGTGTCTGTGAAAGTGTGTTACACTGTGTGTCTGTGAAAGTGTTACACTGTGTGTCTGTGTGTTACATTGTGTGTATGTGAAAGTGTGTTACACTGTGTGTATGTGAAAGTGTGTTACACTGTGTGTATGTGAAAGTGTGTTACACTGTGTGTATGTGAAAGTGTGTTACACTGTGTGTATGTGAAAGTGTGTTACACTGTGTCTGTGAAAGTGTGTTACACTGTGTGTCTGTGAAAGTGTGTTACATTGTGTGTATGTGAAAGTGTGTTACACTGTGTGTCTGTGAAAGTGTGTTACACTGTGTCTGTGAAAGTGTGTTACACTGTGTCTGTGAAAGTGTGTTACACTGTGTGTCTGTGAAAGTGTGTTACATTGTGTGTTACATTGTTTGTCTGTGTGTTACATTTTGTGTCTGTGTGTTACATTGTGTGTCTGTGAAAGTGTGTTACACTGTGTGTATGTGAAAGTGTGTTACACTGTGTGTATGTGAAAGTGTGTTACTCTGTGTGTCTGTGAAAGTGTGTTACACTGTGTGTCTGTGTGTTACATTGTGTGTCTGTGAAAGTGTGTTACACTGTGTGTCTGTGAAAGTGTGTTACACTGTGTGTCTGTGAAAGTGTTACACTGTGTGTCTGTGTGTTACATTGTGTGTATGTGAAAGTGTGTTACACTGTGTGTCTGTGAAAGTGTGTTACACTGTGTGTCTGTGTGTTACATTGTGTGTCTGTGAAAGTGTGTTACACTGTGTGTCTGTGAAAGTGTGTTACACTGTGTGTCTGTGAAAGTGTTACACTGTGTGTCTGTGTGTTACATTGTGTGTATGTGAAAGTGTGTTACACTGTGTGTCTGTGAAAGTGTGTTACACTGTGTGTATGTGAAAGTGTGTTACACTGTGTGTATGTGAAAGTGTGTTACACTGTGTCTGTGAAAGTGTGTTACACTGTGTGTCTGTGAAAGTGTGTTACACACTGTGTGTATGTGAAAGTGTGTTACACTGTGTCTGTGAAAGTGTGTTACACTGTGTGTCTGTGAAAGTGTGTTACATTGTGTGTTACATTGTTTGTCTGTGTGTTACATTTTGTGTCTGTGTGTTACATTGTGTGTCTGTGAAAGTGTGTTACACTGTGTGTATGTGAAAGTGTGTTACACTGTGTGTATGTGAAAGTGTGTTACTCTGTGTGTCTGTGAAAGTGTGTTACACTGTGTGTCTGTGAAAGTGTTACACTGTGTGTCTGTGTGTTACATTGTGTGTCTGTGAAAGTGTGTTACACTGTGTCTCTGTGAAAGTGTGTTACTCTGTGTGTATGTGAAAGTGTGTTACTCTGTGTGTCTGTGAAAGTGTGTTACACTGTGTCTCTGTGAAAGTGTGTTACACTGTGTCTGTGAAAGTGTGTTACACTGTGTCTGTGAAAGTGTGTTACACACTGTGTGTATGTGAAAGTGTGTTACACTGTGTATGTGAAAGTGTGTTACACTGTGTGTCTGTGAAAGTGTGTTACACTGTGTCTGTGAAAGTGTGTTACACTGTGTGTCTGTGAAAGTGTGTTACTCTGTGTGTATGTGAAAGTGTGTTACACTGTGTGTCTGTGTGTTACATTGTGTGTATGTGAAAGTGTGTTACATTGTGTGTTACATTGTTTGTCTGTGTGTTACATTTTGTGTCTGTGTGTTACATTGTGTGTCTGTGAAAGTCTGTTACACTGTGTGTATGTGAAAGTGTGTTACACTGTGTGTCTGTGTGTTACATTGTGTGTATGTGAAAGTGTGTTACACTGTGTGTATGTGAAAGTGTGTTACACTGTGTGTCTGTGAAAGTGTGTTACACTGTGTCTGTGAAAGTGTGTTACACACTGTGTGTATGTGAAAGTGTGTTACATTGTGTGTATGTGAAAGTGTGTTACATTGTGTGTCTGTGAAAGTGTGTTACACTGTGTCTGTGAAAGTGTGTTACACTGTGTCTGTGAAAGTGTGTTACACTGTGTGTCTGTGAAAGTGTGTTACATTGTGTGTTACATTGTTTGTCTGTGTGTTACATTTTGTGTCTGTGTGTTACATTGTGTGTCTGTGAAAGTGTGTTACACTGTGTGTATGTGAAAGTGTGTTACACTGTGTGTATGTGAAAGTGTGTTACTCTGTGTGTCTGTGAAAGTGTGTTACACTGTGTGTCTGTGAAAGTGTTACACTGTGTGTCTGTGTGTTACATTGTGTATCTGTGAAAGTGTGTTACACTGTGTGTCTGTGAAAGTGTGTTACACTGTGTGTCTGTGAAAGTGTTACACTGTGTGTCTGTGTGTTACATTGTGTGTATGTGAAAGTGTGTTACACTGTGTGTATGTGAAAGTGTGTTACACTGTGTGTATGTGAAAGTGTGTTACACTGTGTGTATGTGAAAGTGTGTTACACTGTGTGTATGTGAAAGTGTGTTACACTGTGTCTGTGAAAGTGTGTTACACTGTGTGTCTGTGAAAGTGTGTTACACACTGTGTGTATGTGAAAGTGTGTTACACTGTGTCTGTGAAAGTGTGTTACACTGTGTCTGTGAAAGTGTGTTACACTGTGTGTCTGTGAAAGTGTGTTACATTGTGTGTTACATTGTTTGTCTGTGTGTTACATTTTGTGTCTGTGTGTTACATTGTGTGTCTGTGAAAGTGTGTTACACTGTGTGTATGTGAAAGTGTGTTACACTGTGTGTATGTGAAA
Source organism: Labrus mixtus (assembly GCF_963584025.1). Taxonomy (NCBI): domain Eukaryota; kingdom Metazoa; phylum Chordata; class Actinopteri; order Labriformes; family Labridae; genus Labrus; species Labrus mixtus. The sequence goes on along the minus strand of NC_083622.1, from coordinate 2,617,778 downwards.
GTGTGTTACTCTGTGTGTCTGTGAAAGTGTGTTACACTGTGTGTCTGTGAAAGTGTTACACTGTGTGTCTGTGTGTTACATTGTGTGTATGTGAAAGTGTGTTACACTGTGTCTCTGTGAAAGTGTGTTACACTGTGTGTATGTGAAAGTGTTACACTGTGTGTCTGTGTGTTACATTGTGTGTATGTGAAAGTGTGTTACACTGTGTGTCTGTGTGTTACATTGTGTGTCTGTGAAAGTGTGTTACACTGTGTGTCTGTGAAAGTGTTACACTGTGTGTCTGTGTGTTACATTGTGTGTATGTGAAAGTGTGTTACACTGTGTGTCTGTGAAAGTGTGTTACACTGTGTGTATGTGAAAGTGTGTTACACTGTGTGTATGTGAAAGTGTGTTACACTGTGTCTGTGAAAGTGTGTTACACTGTGTGTCTGTGAAAGTGTGTTACACACTGTGTGTATGTGAAAGTGTGTTACACTGTGTCTGTGAAAGTGTGTTACACTGTGTCTGTGAAAGTGTGTTACACTGTGTGTCTGTGAAAGTGTGTTACATTGTGTGTTACATTGTTTGTCTGTGTGTTACATTTTGTGTCTGTGTGTTACATTGTGTGTCTGTGAAAGTGTGTTACACTGTGTGTATGTGAAAGTGTGTTACACTGTGTGTATGTGAAAGTGTGTTACTCTGTGTGTCTGTGAAAGTGTGTTACACTGTGTGTCTGTGAAAGTGTTACACTGTGTGTCTGTGTGTTACATTGTGTGTATGTGAAAGTGTGTTACACTGTGTCTCTGTGAAAGTGTGTTACACTGTGTGTATGTGAAAGTGTTACACTGTGTGTCTGTGTGTTACATTGTGTGTATGTGAAAGTGTGTTACACTGTGTCTCTGTGAAAGTGTGTTACTCTGTGTGTATGTGAAAGTGTGTTACTCTGTGTGTATGTGAAAGTGTGTTACACTGTGTGTATGTGAAAGTGTGTTACTCTGTGTGTATGTGAAAGTGTGTTACACTGTGTGTCTGTGTGTTACATTGTGTGTATGTGAAAGTGTGTTACTCTGTGTGTATGTGAAAGTGTGTTACACACTGTGTGTATGTGAAAGTGTGTTACACACTGTGTGTATGTGAAAGTGTGTTACACTGTGTGTCTGTGAAAGTGTGTTACTCTGTGTGTATGTGAAAGTGTGTTACTCTGTGTGTCTGTGTGTTACACTGTGTGTATGTGAAAGTGTGTTACTCTGTGTCTGTGAAAGTGTGTTACACTGTGTGTCTGTGAAAGTGTGTTACACTGTGTGTCTGTGTGTTACATTGTGTGTATGTGAAAGTGTGTTACTCTGTGTGTATGTGAAAGTGTGTTACATTGTGTGTATGTGAAAGTGTGTTACTCTGTGTGTATGTGAAAGTGTGTTACTCTTTGTGTCTGTGAAAGTGTGTTACACTGTGTGTCTGTGAAAGTGTGTTACACTGTGTGTCTGTGAAAGTGTGTTACACTGTGTCTCTGTGAAAGTGTGTTACACTGTGTGTATGTGAAAGTGTGTTACTCTTTGTGTCTGTGAAAGTGTGTTACACTGTGTGTCTGTGAAAGTGTGTTACACTGTGTCTCTGTGAAAGTGTGTTACTCTGTGTGTCTGTGAAAGTGTGTTACACTGTGTGTCTGTGAAAGTGTGTTACACTGTGTGTCTGTGAAAGTGTGTTACTCTGTGTGTATGTGAAAGTGTGTTACTCTGTGTGTATGTGAAAGTGTGTTACTCTGTGTCTGTGAAAGTGTGTTACTCTGTGTCTGTGAAAGTGTGTTACACACTGTGTGTATGTGAAAGTGTGTTACTCTGTGTGTATGTGAAAGTGTGTTACACTGTGTATGTGAAAGTGTGTTACTCTGTGTGTCTGTGTGTTACATTGTGTGTATGTGAAAGTGTGTTACTCTGTGTGTATGTGAAAGTGTGTTACTCTGTGTGTTACATTGTGTGTATGTGAAAGTGTGTTACTCTGTGTGTATGTGAAAGTGTGTTACACACTGTGTGTATGTGAAAGTGTGTTACACTGTGTGTCTGTGAAAGTGTGTTACACTGTGTGTATGTGTGTTACATTGTGTGTATGTGAAAGTGTGTTACACTGTGTGTCTGTGAAAGTGTGTTACTCTGTGTGTCTGTGTGTTACATTGTGTGTATGTGAAAGTGTGTTACATTGTGTGTATGTGAAAGTGTGTTACTCTGTGTGTATGTGAAAGTGTGTTACTCTGTGTGTCTGTGTGTTACATTGTGTGTATGTGAAAGTGTGTTAAATTGTGTGTATGTGAAAGTGTGTTACACTGTGTGTCTGTGAAAGTGTGTTACACTGTGTGTCTGTGAACTGTCCAGAGTTGTCACGATACGGCAGTTTTTAAAACTCAGTACAAGTCAAAAGATATGAATAGCTGTGTCAGTACCACGGCAACAAGAGCAGAAGTCCAAGGCGCCCGATGCTGGGTCATTTTGTGTTTTTAATGACCTCAAACTGCAGACCCTGTACTCAACCCTGCCTGCTAATGATTATCTGACAAGTTACAAATATTTCACCACATCCAACAACCTCTCTGAACTCCTGCTTCCTCTTAAAATCTGGGTCTAAATGTAGTATCGGTGTGTCACTCCTCTCCTAACTCCGCCCCCTCTCTGCAGCGTACCTGCCTCCGTCCGTCATGCTGCCCCCTCGCCGCCTGCAGACTCTGCTGAAGCAGGCGGTGGAGCTGCAGAGGGACCGCTGCCTCTACCACAACACCAAGCTGGACGGGGGTCTGGACTCTGTGTCCCTGCTGCTGGACCACGCCTGCAGCCGGTGAGGACCGCAGCACACCTTTAAGCTAAAAACAATGTTGAACTTCGACACCATTCTCGTGAAAATCCAACAATAAGGCAAAAATATAATATTGATTTTACTCCTGCACGCTGTATACACTTCACAAAGTTTTTTTTAAAGCTTCTGAACTTTTTGAAACAATGATGATTTGATAACAGAGGTTGTGTCCTTTGTTTGAATGCAGTCCTCCGTTTCTGTAACTTTTGATATCACAGAGTTTCTAAAGAGTAGAGCTGGGTTTTGTCCACAACCTCACAATTCAATTCGATTTCGATTCTCTGGGTCACGATTCCATATCGATTCAATATGTTTCTATATTCATTTAATAATACGCAAAGATGACATGAATACCCAGATAACTCATCACAGTATCTTTTAATATTTGTTAAATAATTATGTGTGCATTGTGTAGTGGCAACTTAACTCAAACAAAAATCCTCTTGCCACTTCTTGCAGGACTAGAAGTTTCTGACCCGTAGGCTCCAAAAGACACATTTTTAAGTAATCCGGAGATGAAAGGAGGCAGGTTTAAAGTGACAAAAAAAAGACGATTTATTCCTCAAAAAAGAATTGCGGTTTACAAAATAAGCTCTTATAAATATCACACGTTTACTAAAAGAAAACATTTCGGATTTGACCAAAAACTAAAACCGTGACGGTCAGAAAACTGTTGCTCCTCGTCCTGCTCGGTAGAACGCCTTCTCGTCTGAGTATTTATTCACCTGAACCCACATGGCTATTTACGCCAATTAGCTGCGCTTTACGACAGCAGGAACACTTTGCAGCAGCATTTATAACCACACAGACCTACTATAAACACACAATGTTTCAATACGTGATAAATATAAAAAATGTAAATTCATTCTAAAATTCAAAAGCAAAAACTCTATTAATTATAAACATATAAATACAAAATTATACTAATGGGCAAATTATATTTTTATATTAACCTGTTGTCCTCTATGGCGCTAACATATTGTTTGTATTGGTTTGGAACAAACTGACTCAAAAATGTGTTTTATCGTTGTATTATTCTTTAATAAAAAAAAGAATAAAACATTAAAGTACAGTATGATCTAAAGCGCACATTTGTGCCTGAGCTGAATTTCCTGAACCCACAGCGCCCCCAGTGGACAGGGGCGTCATTACAATGAAAACAATTGATCTCAGGATTTCCCTGAATCAATGTTGAATTGGGAAAATAAAAATTGCAATGTATTGATGAATGGATATTTTTAACCAGCCCTACTGAAGATACCAAAGTATCAAACATTTGAACAACCTCGCTCATACAGGCGGATATTTCTAAATTAAAAAATGTGTGTACAATCAGTATTTATTCCATTTCTTATGCCCTCTATCATTGTGTTTACATGTGTAGGATAAAATCAGTTCACATTAGAGTCTGTAATAAACATGAAACCATTCAATTCACATGTCGTGCAGGAAACAGTTCCCGTGTTACACCCAGCAGATCCTCACTGAACACTGTAACGAGGTCTGGTTCTGCAAGTTCTCCAACGACGGCACCAAACTGGCCACCGGCTCCAAAGACACCACGGTGATCGTGTGGCAAGTCGACCCGGTAACCAGTCATGACATCATCACCATCCTCACCTCATCATCATCACAGCAGCAGACACAGTTATGTAATGTGTGTGTGTGTGTGTGTAGGAGACCCAGCAGCTGAAGCTGATGAAGACTCTGGAGGGTCACGCGTACGGGGTTTCCTACCTGGCGTGGAGTCCTGATGACACGTACCTGATCGCCTGCGGACCTGATGACTGCTCCGAGCTGTGGCTGTGGAACGTGCAGGTACGACATCTCTCACGTCCTGATTCTCTTAAAGGGATACTTCACCCGTTGAAACATGAATCTGTGTTGGGTCATATATGTAGAAATGTGAAATACATTTTGAAGTTGGTGCCTTCTTGGCCGAGAAAAGGCAGAAAGTGTCTTTTTTGGCTCATGTGGATGAAAGACACCAAATCCCAGAATGCACAGCACCGCAGGCCACTCAATTAGCCTCAACTGCTCGTCGCTATATTGCGGCTCATAGCCGCTAACATCTGATTCAAGCACAAGACCTTCAAAATCCACTTCATCCACATCAGTTTGAAGTTGAAACATACTTTTATCATACTTTAATTCTTCTCAACTTTCTCCATAGAGCCTGTTAGCATAGCTACTAAGCAATATGGCGGACATTAAGTTTAGATTCTGAGAGTGAGTTCCCACCCACTGATCTGTGATTGGTCTGTAGCTTCAGTGGTTGAAAACATGAAGAACTAGCGTTGTAGTTTCACCCCCTCTAACCACAGCAGCCTCCGATGATGCAAAATGGCGATTTTTGCGTCATCTCCTTTTCAGACTTACAAATACAGAGCTTTCCCGTCTCAGGGGAAAATGAGGGCGGGAATGCACGACCATTCAAAAATACGACCAGGTTTCTAATGATAAAATGTTTAAAGTCTTTATATGTGATTTTTCACACTTAAATATAAATCAAGTATATCCTCTGAAAATAACTCTGTGAGTCATGACTGTCTACAATGGGTGTAACACCCGAGTCCCACTGTCTGTGATGCTTTCAGAGTTTTCAGAGTCATATCTTCACTTTGTTTACATCGTCCGGACGGCCGGCTGACTCCTCCCCTCACGTATAAAAGTTGTTTAATTGAGGGACTAGAGAAAAGAAGAATAACATACTGTGCTCACTGCTTAACTGTGTTTCTAGATCACGCTCATTTCAGGTAAATTTACATGCAGTGTGAAGATACGAGCATAATAAAGATCGCTAGCATTAGCATGCTAACACAACAATGCAGCGCGAGTTGTTTTGGTTTCATGCTGGTGCTCAAGGCCGACATCTGCTGGATCAAAAAATCACATATAAAGCCTTTTAATGAAAATGGGTGAAGTATCCCTTTTAACATGTTCAGAAATCAACAACAATTACAGTTTGTGAATGACAGCTTGCAGTCAAATCACATCATCATCTTCATCATCTTCATCACATGTGTGCTGGACTCTGTAAAACTTCTCAAAGGGAGAATCTATCACACACACAGGAAATAGAAGAATAGGACACGTTGTAACATGAACAAAGTTTACCGCCTCCAGACATGTTTGTATAGATTTTTCCTTTCAGACAACACAGCACATCCATACGACACAAAGGCAGTTGTATAAAATGCAGAACTTCACTTTAGGTGATGAATGAATGGTCATTGATGGATGTGACTTCTCTGTTCTGTGGTCACATTCAGCATGGCGGGGCGTTGAGTTTCACTTTAACACAGCTTATAAAGGGTTTCCATGTTTTCTCAAATTTACCAGAAGAGCCATGTGTTGTGAATCTCAGTGTTTCAAACTTGATGGTGATTGGATGTGAGGTTAATTGTGGTGTTTTTTTTTTACATGTTATGGCTCTGGTACAAAAGGGTTGGAAAGTAAAATAGATTTCTTCAAGACAGAGGAAAGAAAAGAAACATTAAAATAGAAAATTTAAAAATCACTGAAATTATTGAATCTGAAAATATGTTCAAATAAAAATAATTCAAATGAAATTAATTGAAATAAATAAAGTAAAAATATAAAAAGAGTTAAAAGTTACAGTGCAGAGTTAGAGTTTAAAATCTTATTAAAGCTGTTTAATGAAAGGCAGCTGTAAACAGGTGAGTCTTCAACCTGGATTTAAAACAGCTGAGAGTTTCAGCAGACCTGCAGTTTTCTGGGAGTTTGTTCCAGATATGAGGAGCATAGAAACTGAACGCTGCTTCAGTCTGTGGTCAGGCGGGCGGGTGGTGCAGTTGACGAGGATGGCGGTACTTGTTGCACTTGTTGCTTAAAAAATTATTAGGATCTGTGGGTTGTGCGGCAACAACCAGCGTCTCCATGACAACCAGCCGTCACACACTCTGCACAAACTGTTGTTAAAAAAAAAAAAACTACCATCTGTGTCTCACTGCTGACTGTTCCACTCACACGCTCAACCTTCATCGGCTCCTGCAGCCTCGGATTCACATGTTTTCTTTTCAGCATCCTCCTCCACATCCTCTTCCTCCTCTTCCTCCTCCTCCTCCTCCTCCACATCCTCTTCCTCCTCCTCCTCTTCATTCTTAAGGATTCGAGCGTAGTTGTTGTCGTGGTGTGAGAAATCAAGGACAGAATCTCTCGGTGTGAATTAAACTTCAGTTAGAGGCCCGAACGCAAAAAAATCAATCTCCAGTTTGCTCATTCACTCCCGTAACAAACACGTTATCTCAGTGTGTAGTAGAGTGTGACGTGTGTGTGTGTGTGTGTGTGTGTGTGTGTGTGTGTGTGTTGTTGTGCAGACGGGGGAGCTGCGTACAAAGATGAGTCAGTCTCACGAGGACAGTCTGACCAGCGTGGCGTGGAACCCCGATGGCAAACGCTTCGTCACCGGAGGACAGAGAGGACAGTTCTACCAGTGTGTGAGTATCTCTGTGTGTGTGTGTGTGTGTGTGTGTGTATCTTTAACTCTACTCACAGGTTCTAAGCATTAGACACAGAACAATGTCTCCTAAAGCTTCAGTCAGATTTATTTAATGAGATTTTGAAAAAAGGGTTTGCATGTTTCTATGTGTCTGCTCATTTTGTTGATTTAGTGCCCTCAGGTCAGACGGATAGGGGGCAACAGGAGCTCCCTCTGCCTGCAGAGAGGGGACACTGGGGGGGTGGGGGGGGGGGGGGGGGGGGTTACAGGTGTTGTAGTCAGAATCAGGTTTTATTGCCAAGTACATTTACACATACAAGGAATTTGACTTGGTGTATTGTTGCTAAACAATTAACAAGGAAATAAAGCAGAACTAGAAACAACTTAAATAATAGAGAATAAGAAGATATTACAATATATAAAATAGAATTTTAAAATGTAAAATATAAAAAATAAATAAATAAATAACAAACACAAAATGTACAAAAGGTGCAATGTAGGAGCTGTGCAGTGGACTATGAGAAAAAAAAAGTAGTATTGTAGTTGTACTCAAGACCACACTAACCGAGGCCAAGACATACCCAAGACCAGAGCACTCCGAGACTGAGACATTTAGGTTTGAGGCCGAGTCAAGACCAAGACCAAGACTCAGGCAGGGCGAGGCTGTGTGCTGGACATTTCTGTTATCAATGCAAAAGAAAGGAGTCAATAAATGTCTTTGTTTAGTTTAATTCTTCTTGCAAGTAGAAGGAACAAAGTTTCAGAGTGTCGATACAGTTCAACCAAAGTTCAACATTTTGATAAGATAAGATAATCCTTTATTTATCCTACAACAGGGAAATTTACATTGTTACAGCAGCAAAGAGCAAAGATTGCAAAAAAGTGAACACAGTACACAATTTAAATAAAAAAGAAAAATTAAAAATGTACCAAAAAATAGATAGATACCACAATATAGATTATTTTGAAATAGATCAGCTGAGAGCTGCAGTTTTGACAAAAATGTATTCAGAATATTCAGTGTAACACAGACACATGCTTCACAGAAAAACCTTCATGCCCATATAAGGAGTGTCGACACAGGCGCAGTCAGAAATGTCAAAGACATTATGTCATACATTTCAACACGTCGCACAACAGTAATGTCAAGGAAACTTCAAGTCTGGGTATCTTTGATATTTGGCTATTTGTGACAAACCTTCATGCACGTGGTATAGACAAAACAAGAGTATTACTTATTAAATTATTGTTGCATTTCTCACTCGAGCTGTGAGTGAAACGTGTCCTCGACAGTAAAAAGCATTTTCCCATTACAACTGAGACGAGACCAAGACCAAAAAATATCACTGAAGAATCCTCATCTTGTGTGCAGTGAACGCGTCACTCACTCAGACCGAAACAACGGGAAGATAAAAATTATGAATTAATTAAAGTTTATTGTTCTTTTTGAAAGGGGCGTTGTCTTCTAATCACAGTAATGACGTGGAGAGATAGTCCATCAGTTGTGCTTTTGCTGTGGCTGCTCCCAATCAGTCTACCTGCTAATATAAGAACTGCTCAGTCTATCGAAAACTTCAAATCTTTGCTTAAAACTCACCTCTTTGCTCTGGCTTTTAAAACAATTTGAGCTTGAAATTTTGAATTTTTTATTCATGCTCCTATTTATTGTGTTTTTATTGTATATGTTATTTTATTTGTTTGTTTTACATTGTGTTTTTTGTACAGCACTTTGGTCAATCTAGGTTGTTTTAAATGTGCTTTAGAAATAAAGTTTGATTGATTGGTCTTGACCGGTCTTGATTTAAAATCCGCCCAGTCTAAGACTGAGACAAGACACTGGTCAACAAGTGGTCTCGAGACCGGTCAATTTTGAGTACTACAACACTAGTAATCAGGACTTACTCAAGAATCTCCATTTGACCTCAAACTGTCTTGTTTTTAAGGTTTGATCAATCAGTCAACATGCGGCAGATGGCCCCAAAACACTCAATAACATTTCTAGGATAATACTCAACAAGGAAATAAATGCAGGCTGATGAGCATGATAATATTAAACAGTTTACCAATTTAAAATCCGTCTATAAAAAAAGGGTTACCCAGATAAAAGTGACCCGTGTTCAGAATGATGAGGGATTTCCCTGCAGCAGTCTGATCCCCGTTGCTACATCTGTGTCCTCCTGACTCCAGGACCTTGATGGGAACCTGCTGGACTCGTGGGAGGGGGTCCGAGTGCAGTGTCTGTGGTGTCTGAACGACGGCCGGACCGTCCTGGCATCAGACACGCACCAACGCATCCGAGGGTACAACTTTGAGGACCTGACCGACAGAAACATGTGAGTGTCGACCCTGACCGGGCTCGAGAGCAACAGAACCCTTTGTTCCTGATTTTTATTGTCTCACGGTTCACCTGTAATAAACCTGTCTCACAGGTGTGGGTGGTTTAGTGACAGAGCAGTGTGTGCTTCTCATGTTGCAGCAGAGTTTGTTCCTCCTATTGAGGGTTTTCTGTTTTGTCGTTGTAGCGTGCAGGAGGATCATCCCATCATGTCTTTCACCGTTTCTAAAAACGGACGGTTAGCTCTGCTCAACGTGGCCACTCAGGTGAACTGCAGATTATCCTTTAAAAAAAACATCCTTTTATCTGAACCTCACCTGGTTTTATCGCTCAGAATTAGTAACATCTGTGTGTGTGTTTGTGTGTGTGTTTGTGCAGGGAGTTCACCTGTGGGACCTGCAGGACCGGGTGCTGGTGAGGAAGTACCAAGGGGTGACCCAGGGCTTCTACACCATCCACTCCTGCTTCGGAGGACACAACGAGGACTTCATAGCCAGTGGCAGTGAAGGTTAGACGACACGGTGTTTGAAACACACTCAGAGACAGCAGACAGATCAGAATGAAGGGGGATGTATGTCTCTTTAATCGCATACAGAATGTAAATGTAGCAGCTGTGGGATGAACCAGGTACAGACGGTCACTTTTTTGCACCAAATGAAAAAAGGAATGTCAGATCTCCTGAAACACATTTGTTGTCATGAGCTCCAAAAGTTAAAAACAAAAAGAATGAAGTCACTCAGCGGACACTTGTTACAGTTAGAGGCTACATGACCGAGATTTATGATCAAATAGATAACTTGGCTGATTAATAAATGACTGTACATTAAAACTATTTATGGGTAATCCCGGGTCACAGGGGTTAGCAGTAGAGGGGATGCACACAAAGTGTTAAACCGCTTTAAAGTAAACAATTACTGAATATCCTGAACCCTTTTGGTGTCTCCTGTCAGACCACAAAGTGTACATCTGGCACCGGCGCAGTGAGCTGCCCATCGCCGAGCTGACCGGTCACACACGTACCGTCAACTGTGTGAGCTGGAACCCCGTCCTGCCCGGATTACTGGCCAGCGCCTCAGATGACGGGACCGTCCGGATCTGGGGACCCGCCCCCTTCCTGGACGTCCAGGATGCAGATGGGCTCACTGGTATGAAACACTATGAACAGTCATAGTATTAATGTTGCACGTCAGGAAATGCTGAAAAGGCCGGTCATCGTGTAAATGGTTCTGAACATTTCTTTCGCTGGTTGTTCGCTGGTGTACTTGGAGGATGTCTTCCTTAATTTTTATGTATCTTTGGGGAGTTTTGCCCCTATTGACAAAAAGGACAAAATGACTGCTATAGTAGGAGAGGAAATATTAAGGCTAACCCAACAAGACAAGAGAGTGCAAAAACTGAAGTCTAAGCCTATAGTAGCCTATAGCAGCATAAAGCAGCCTATAGCGGCCTATAGCAGCCTATAGCAGCATAACTAGGAGCAGGTCCATGCCTCAGCCAGCCCTAACTATAAGCTTTATCATAAAGGAAAGTTTTAAGCTTACTATTAAAAGTACAGTGTGTCTGCCTCCTGGACCCTGACTGGTAGATGACTCCAAAGGAGAGCCGTCTGATAACTAAAAGCTCTACCTCCCATACTACATTTACAGACTTTAGGAACCACAAGCAGGCCTGCATCCAGGGAACGTAATGTTCTAGATGGGGGAATACAGCTCTATGGGCTTTATATGATAAAATGGTGCCTGACCATTAAGAGCTTCGTAAGTAAGAAGAAGAATTTTTAATTCTGTTCTAGTTTTTATAGAGCGCCAGTACAGAGAAGCCAATACTGAAGTAATGTGATCTCTTCTCCTAGTTTTGTTAGTAAACGAGCTGCAGTGTTTTGGACTAGTTGAAGAGTCTTTGATGAATTATTAATACAGCCTGATATAAGGGAATTACAATCATTCAATTTAGAATTATGAAATTTATGAACTAGTTTTTCTGTATCTTTGGAGACAGGATGTGCCTGGTTGTTGCCATGTTGTGAAGGTGGAAAAGGCTGTCCTTGAAATGTGTTGTATATGAAGGTTGAAGAACATTTCCTGATCATATTGAACTCCAAGATTGTGGTACTGAATGCCAGGCTGATGCAATCTCGGACAGTTACATCATTAGAAAACGTTTCTCTGAGGTTTTTAGGGCCAATAACGATAACGTCAATCTTCTCCGAGAAAAGTAGGGACGATTTCCGGTTATCCAGGTCATGATGCCCTTTATGTATGCTTCTTATTTAGTTAGCGGACTGGTGTTTTCCAGCTTCACTGATATAAATAATTGTTGGTCTTCTGCATAACAATTAAAGTCTAAGGAGTGTTACTCAAAATAGTACATAGAAGGTGCTTACATAGGGGAAAGGAATCGGTCCAAGTACAGAACCCTGTGGAACTCCGTGCCTTAATTTGGTGTGCAGAACTAATCATCATGATAAAAATTGATTATGATGATGGAGGTGTGTGTGTGTGTGTGTGTGTGTGTGTGTGTGTGTGTTTGTTTGTTTTTGTTCTGTTAGAATGTTGCAGCATGGACAGCTGATGATCTGTTGCCGTGGTGACCCTGAGGAGCATTAAGACTCTACAAACACTTGAAATGATGCAGCGGGGAAGGCTTTGGTGATTCGACAGCCGCCTCCTGGGGGCAGGGTCTGTGGTGCTGCATGTGCGGCCAGGTGAAGCTGGGCTCCACCTCCAGCGTCTGACCCACCCGTCCTCCTGTGTGAACCCTCAGCCCCCTCACAGGCCACCCTCCTCCTCCTCCTCTTATTTATTATCAGCTACATAATTTATTGATGAGTAGTTCACTGACTGTGGGAGATCTGTGTTCTGTCTCCAGTCTGAAGAGCTGTTCCCTTCTCTGAACCTTTTAAGAGATTTTATCAACAGGAACATTGGATGGATGTTACACCACCTTGAAGAGTATCTTCTTAATGCAAAAGACGACGTTATCTTGTCCTTTTTTTAGAGCAGAATAAGAGTTTTATTCATTTTTCCTTCAGCTTCTAGTCAGAGACAGATTAGTATTTGATGAGCATGTTGCAAAGGACGATGTGTCCGATGGCTTTCTGGTGTTTTACACTTGCAGTTAGTCTATAGTCTGTAGTGTGATGCATGGTTAGCTGACCGTGAGCAGCAGCCGATGTATGGAATGAAGTTTTAAGGTTTTATCGGTCGGTCCTCACCTGTGCACATCTGAGTGTATTTTTTCTTCTTGCTTTCACATCTTTGATCCCTCTTTATGTGTCCTCTGCACTCAAACAGCAGACTTCATATGAAATGCATTGCTTTGGTTTAGTTGTTACATGTTGAAAAACTTTATTTGTTACGTTACTTTTCTTTTTTGTTTTTTACTTTGAGTGGAGCTGTTACATTAAAGGGCACACTCCCCGATGTCCACTGTGCACACTAAACAAAACCCCGCTCAGAGCTGAAATACTTTAAAGTTAAGGCTGGTGTTTTCTGTGTGCTTAAATATGGTCAACAAATCCCATGGGGAAAAAAAACAGAACCACAGTTTGTCTGTATGTTTTTCATTACGTTCTCACCTTTAATGAACAGAAGAGTATTTGCTCCAAGTATAGGCACATGAAGGTAGATGAAGTTCAGAAAGGCAAGAATAAAGTCTGAATTTTGGCGGACTAGCTTTCTCTATCTGTTGCAGGTTTGATTTAAAAAATAAAGGAGAGGAATACTTTTTACCTTTTCACTTTATTTTTCTCAAAATGCAAAGTCAAATGCCAAATCTGTTCTGTGCCATTTGTTTCTTCTGTCAGCCGACCAATCACTTTTTATATGTAAAGCAACCATTCATAACAAATGAAGATGTAACTTTGATTTAAAAAAAAAAAAACACACCTCAGATATATACTATAATGTTTAAAAAGAAGTTTAATAATTCTTTAAAAGCGGCTTTTATCAATCACGTGACGAAATATGGGCATTTATTGGGGATTATTTTCAGCGTCGGATGAATCTGCATGTGGATTTGCTGACTGTAAAAATGATTCAAGAAAACAGCAGACTTCACTTTATAAGAGGAGTGACTGAAACAAGTTATCGGTAAAGAAGACACACTGGCAGTTCAAAGTGGGTTTTTTGGGGGGGTATGCATCATAGACTGTATATGAGGAATGGATGTAGCCACAATGATGTCATCCATTAATTTGTAGACTAACATTTGAAGCCTCCAGTTTGGGGGGCTGGAAGAGACCATATTTGGACCAGAAGGGGGAGGTGGAGAGGAGTGAGGGGTCAGCAAACACTGTAACAGTAAATGCTTCTTCTTTTTTTTTTGCTATTTGGCTTTTCAAAAACAGGCTTTAAAAAGTACTTGCCTTCAAAAATAGACGCCTTCTCCTCAGAGACTCCAGCCTAACACTGAATAAAACAGTTTTTCAGGTCGTCATGGTACTGCCTTGTCACTCACATGTAGCTTCGCCTTAAATCCACCCTCGCTTTCTGGTCTATTTAACTCTAAATGGGATCATAATTCACAAAATGAGCATCATGCTGAACTGAAGAAGACTTGAAACTACAAAATGAGACAATAAACTTATTAGGAAAATGTTCACTGAGGGAATAAATCAACTGGAAAGTCGGAGCATTTTTTCATAGACTTCTATGGAATCAGGCTTTTTTTTTTTAATCCAGAAGGGTTGCCCCCTGTTGGTCATTAGAAAGAGTGCGGGTTTGAGGTTCAGACCACTTCTTATATGCAGTCTGTGTGCAGGCCATGATAACAGTTCAGAATGATGGGATGTGTTTCTCTCACAGGTGGTAACATGTTTGTACGCAGGTGTAACATACAGGTATAATGAACTTGTACAAAGTGTTTCCTTTCAGAGTAAAAGAACAATGTTGCCTGACATGCTGTTCTGTGTATATGTGCTGTATTTCACTATGTCATGGCGTATATGATGTACACCTGGCAGACAGGACAACGTGTGTGTGTGTGTCAGGGTTCCCACGTCCTGCCTTTTACAACTCACAGCTTTGTACCAAAACGTCTGACTGCACTGATAATGTCACATCACACTGACGATGTGACACGACACCCTATTAATTAACATGTAACGTAACATGAAATATTTACAAAGTATCATGTTATACTAATGGTTAACATGTAACACTGACGATTTAACAGGTTACACTGATGATGTAACAGGTTACACTAATACTTTACATGCAACGATAATGATATAACATGTAAGACTGACAAAATGTAACACTAATGATGTAACATGTTACATTGTAGAGGTAATTATAAGTGTAACATATAAATTATTTGTGTAACATGTAACACTGATGATGTAACATGTAACACCTCCCGGTACAATTACGATTAACCTCTAACACTGATGATGAGACGAGTAACAAAGAGGTAACATGTAACACTGATGATGTAACATGTTACACTAATACTTTACGTGCAACGATAATGATGTAACATGTAAGACTGACAAAATAACATGTAACACTGATGATGTAACATGTGACACTGATGATGTAACATGTTAAACTAATACTTTACGTGCAACAATAATGTTGTAACATGTAACACTGATGTTGTAACATGTAACACTGATGTTGTTACATGTAACATTGAAGGGGTAATTGTTACATTGATAATTAACATGTTACACTGATGTAGTAATATGTGACACTGATGATGTAACATGTTAAACTAATACTTTATGTGCAACGATAATGATGTAACATGTAAGACTGACAAAATAACATGTAACACTAATGATGTAACATGTGACACTGATGTTGTAACATGTAACACTGATGTTGTTACATGTAACATTGAAGGGGTAATCGTTACATTGATAATTAACATGTTACACTGACGTAGTAATATGTAACACTGATGTTGTAACATGTAACACTGATGATGTAACATGTAACACTGATTATGTAACATCTTACACTGATGATGTAACATGTAACATTGAAGGGGTAACGTTACATTGATAATTAACATGTTACACTGATGATGCCAGATGTTACACTCATGTTGTAACATGTAACACTGATGTTGTTACTGGTGATATAACATGTTACACTAATAATTTACATGTAACACTGATGATGTAACATGTTACAAAGAGGTAACATGTCACACTGACAGATTAACATGTTGATTAGCATCTTACACTGATCGTTAAACATGTAACAATGAAGGGGTAACGTTACATTGATAATTAACATGTAACACTGACGATGTAACATGCAACACTAATGATGTAACATGTTACACTAATGATGTAACATGTAACACTCATGTTGCAACATGTAACACTCATGTTGTAACATGTAACACTGATGTTGTTACATGTTACATTGGTGATGTAACATGCTACAATAATACTTCACAAGTAACACTGATGTTGTAACATGTAACAAAGAGGTAACAAGTCACACTGACAGAGTAACATGTTGATTAGCATCTAACACTGATGGTTAAACATGTAACGATGAAGGGGTAACGTTACATTGATAATTAACACGTAACACTGATGATGCAAGATGTTACACTGAGGATGTAACTCAAAACAGTTTTAGACTCATACATTTCAGACTGCTCATTTCCTGCTTCCGCTGATTCTGTTTCCGTTTTTATTTTGGAGTTAATTCTCCTAAATCTCTGCAGGACTGTCAGTGGGAACCCTGCTCATCTGCCTGAACTACATCGTAGCCATCACAGACACACATGCTAGTGCTCCACAACAATAGATGTCACACACACACACAGACACACACTGATGTCACAGATGTGGTGTTTCTAGTTTCTGCTTCTGTGATTTCCTTTAGTTCGAGTATTTCCGGCTTCTTCTCTTCTTTTCTTCTCGCTGTAAGAAGCCAAAGTAGGAACTCTGTTTGCTTGCAGGCAGTTTTCTGCCACAAACCGTTTTATATTTTAAATGTGTTATTAAAGAAGTGATTGTACTGTTCTGTATCGTTCTGTAGGACAAGTGTTATGTATGCATATTTTAAATAAAGCATTCAGGGGTTCAAAACGTCCTTTACTTTGAAATGTCGTGACTTTATGCTGAGCACAGGATGTTTGTTTATGATGATAAAGCGTGTCTTTCTTTCAGTTTGACTTCAGTGAGCCGCCTCACACAAACCATCAGAGGTCAGGTCATCAGCGTGTTGCAAGTCAGAACTTAAAATAGCATCAACTTAAATCAAATAAGTGAATCAGGATCAGTGTTTTGGGGTGGCCAATCAGATTTCAGCAGGCTGACTCCGCCCCTGGATTTGATGTTTTTTCTGTATTTGACCTTATAAGGAATAGTCTTTGCGGTGTGTTCTAGTGCAACTTTGAGCCAAGACAAAAGGCGGACTTTGCCTTACGTTTAGACAAAGAGGTTCTTATTCCACAGGAGTTAAAACAACTAAAAAATTGAGCCATCTATGTTTGGCAGGTTTCTTTTAAAGGTTTCTTTATGGGCTCATTTACGCCTTTATTTTAGAGCTAGGACAGTGGATAGAGTCAGAAATCAAGGAGAGAGTAGGGAAAGGAGCCACAGGTCAGATTTGAACCTGGGCCGCCCGCTTGGAGGACTACAGCATCTGTACATGGCGCGTGCACACCAACCACTAGGCCACCAGTGCCCCCTTGTGTGGCAGGTTTCTAAGGCAGTGTTTTAACATTAGCTTACTGTTCAACTGTATTTTAGTCTGCAGCCTTCATAAAATGTCGACGACAGCCGACGTTATTTCTGACTGAAGAGAATTGAACACGAGGAGGCTTTGAAGTGCCGATTAAATGATTCTGCTGTGTTGACGTTTTGAACACATTTGGTTTTAGTTAAATATCAGGTCAAGCCAAGAGCTCATTAAGAGAATAACAAAGTCTGGATAATTAAATATATATCATGTTCTGAAGAGATTATTATGACTCATTCTGAGACCAGAAAAAAAAACAGACACAGTGTCTTTTTTATTATTTTATTTATGAAACATTATAATCTCCCTCAAAAAACAAAACAAACAAAAACCCAGAAAGTGAACACTTGATGAGACAGTGTGGAGTTGTTCATGTAAAAAGGCCTTTTTATGAGTAGGATGGACCAACTGTGTGTCTGATTATCTGTCTGCACACACACACACACACACACACACACACACACACACACACACACACACACACACACACACACACACACACACACACACACACACACTCACACACACTCACACACACCGTGCTACTCAGCTGAACAGTGTGTGTGTGTTCAGTTAATTAACACAGCATCAGTGCAGGTTTGATCTCACAGTAAAAAAAAAAAAAAAACATGGATTCATGCCTGTCCACAGACAGAACAACCTTAGTGGGGCAAAATACTCAATGAACACACACACACACATAGGCAGAGATGTGTGTGTGTGTGTGTGTGTGTGTGTGTGTGTGTGTGTGTGTGTGTGTGTGTGTGTGTGTACAGTGTTAGTGATCTCTGCTGTCGTCACAATAACAGAGTTTTTAACACTCACGCACTATTGATCCGAACAAACATAAAAAATGTAGCGGAAGCTCCTGACCAATACTGCGAGTGTTCAGACGACAGACGACTGAAGGAGTGTGTGTGTGTGTGTGTGTGTGAGAAGAAATCTGTTAGAGGTGTGTGTTCATCAAGGAGAGACAAAGAAAACAAAGCTTAAAATCATTTTCCCTACAGATAGATTGTTACTTCAGCTGCTCCATATTTATGAATTTAAAAAAAACCATGTAGGTTAGAATAGCGTCATGTAGTTTGTCCAGCAGAGGGCGCTCTGACTCCATACTTAACAATCCTCCCAGCACTGGATCCAGCACATTCAGCAGAGCAGACATATGTTGTATAAAATTACAGTATATTAATTGTTAAATATTTATTCTTCAGTAGTTTTTTTTGTGTCAGCGGCCTCCTGAGGACCTGCACATAAAATATCGTCTTTTATTATTTTAACATAATAAGTTATCAATTTTAAACAGCTGATATTGGTATGTCTATGTCCGCCTGGGAAACCGATTGAGTAGCGCAGCGAGATGTGTCGCCCAAAAAAAAACTCCTTATTTATCTGATACTGTTGTCTGTAAAATCTCTCATTTCAGCCTCTGCCTCAAACGCTTCATTTCAGCTACTGTCTCTTTAAGGCCCCCCCCCCACGTGCCCACTTTCCTCCGATTGGCCAGCTCTGTCAACAATGATGTTCTGATTATCTGCTGATGTGAGGGCCTTAGAGATGAGGTCTAATATTATTTCATAAACCTATCACTGATTTATATTTGAGATTTAGGCTGGATGGTTTTTTCAGAGAGAGAGAGAGAGAAAAAGAGAGAAAGAGAGAGAGTAAGCGAGCAAGCGAGAGAGAGAGAGAGAGAGAGAGAGAGAGAGAGAGAGGCTAGCTGCTGGTGATGTTTCAAAGCATCTGTAAACACATTAGCACTGAGGCTAACACTAGCTAGCATGAATCTGGTTCACATACTTAAAACAGGTAGGATCTCACTAAAAGGATGAACAGGTTAACACAGGCTGGAGTCACCAGGTTTGTTTACATCCGTTTTCATTATTTACATCTTGTGAGGTACCTCACGCTGGCACACACAGCGGTTTTTCTCTTCCTATCTTGTAGTGAGCGTTCTATAATTTTTTGGATCTTTCGGTGTGAGGATGTTTGAGATCACAGAGAATAACGACGTGACGTTTTCTTTATATACGCTGATGATGTGATGAAGTGTTAGATGATTAAATGCTAACCTCTGTATTAAAGGTAAACGCTGAGATTGTGACGACAGAGCAGAACTGTACACACACAGGACATGATGTGTGTGTGTGGATTGGGGGGGTTTGCCCTGGAGTTTGGCAGCAGGGGGGAATCAGAGAGCCTGATAGGGGCGGGGCTTCAGTCGTTGATCAGAGCCAGGATCATGCTGGAGAAAAACAGAGGTGTGTGTTATTTCAGAGCTTGCAGTGTGTGTGTGTGTGTGTGTGTGTGTGTGTGTGTGTGTGTGTGTGTGTGTGTGTGTGTGTGTGTGTGTGTGTGTTACAAACCCCAGTGTGGCTGTTCTCACCTGTACAGGTAAATAAAGAAGCAGAGCAGGTGGTAGCCCAGTTTGATCATGGCCTCCTTCATGTGGGACTTGAGCTGGCCCCGGTTGTGGATCTCAGTGGGGTCGAACACGCCCATGTTCCCCATCGGGACCTTCACATACCTGAACAGAACAACCAGAGACCAGGTGAGTCTCTGAACCAGGAAAGGAAGCAGCTCTGCGCTCTAACTACTGGTGGGTACTAAGAACCAGTATCTCTTGGAACCAGAACCTGATTGGACGGTACTGTAAAAAGAAGCTCCCATCACTTCCTCGTTCACCTTTACGTCCTTTAAAAACATAAAAATGATGACGACAAACCACGATGCTGACTCAGCAGAGGGAGAGAGACCTGCACATCTGGTCACTATGGACTGAAATGATGACGTGATATTTAATTCTGCTGATCCAGTGTGTGGTTCCCCTACAGATATTTGGATAATCAGGGTTCGTTCGAATTGTCCCTCCTAACAATTAAAGAAAACGTCATGAGGTTAAGGAAAGATGTTAGGGAGAATTCATAAAGGACTTAGGGAAAGGCGATCGCGTTACTCTGACAATCCGACCACATTTTCCACAAGGCAACGTCATTAAATGCGACGGGCCGGCGGAGGTTAATGACGTGGGTCCGCCGTGTTGAAACTACAATGTTCAGAAAATGGACTACAAAAAAACGCATCTAAAAAACTTTCCCCTGTGCCTTCTTACCGGTGAAATAATCCTGATCACCACAAGGTTGGGATTGAAATAAAAGAAATATAGACTACCAGGCTACAAGTCAGAAAAGTGAAACCATCAGCTTCCTGTCCACTCAGAAATCAACATCAACATAAATATGATTGTATGAAATTAATTGTTACATTTATGTAAGATATAACCTACACAATGTTTGAAACATACAAATGTACAACTGCACAAAACATTCTTAAGTTAATGAAATATGTTGAATAAAACATCATCTGGTTTAAAATGTGTCTTATCTTATATGATCTGTGTCACTTTACGATCATCGTTCATTTCCGTGAACGGTCGGATGCGCGACTCGCTTTAAATGTTACATGTTACAATGTTACAATGTTATATGACGCCCCACAAGGAATTGTGGGGCGTCATATCTCATCTCCTTTCCTAAAGGATGGTCCAGTTTATCCTATGCTAAAGGAGGTTATAAAGGAAGCACTGACCCTTAGCTTTTAGAGAATTTGAACGGCTCTTATCACTTAAATGCTTCCGGGGTTAAGGTAAAGTGGATAGTGAAAGGAGATATGGAGGGACAGTTCGAACACACCCTCAGTGTAATGCAGACTGAGGTCAAACAAAAGGTCAGCGTCAGTCAAACGTCAGACTCTTCACCGCTCTGCATATAAACTCAAAACTGAGGCTCTGAGGCCTCGTCTGACAGGTCGACTCTGGCTGGGTAAACTCACACAGCTGTATTAAACCTTAGAAAGGAAGTACTATGTAGCTGAAGTCGTGATATCTCACGTTACCCAGGAGGTCGTACAGAAAAGGGAATGATCTCTCACCTATAAATGTCCCAGACAGCTACCGGCAGGTTGAGGAGGAAGATGAACCAGTGCATGGAGACCAGCATCAGCATGGTGGAGAGACACTGACCCACCATCTCTGGAATCACCCACTGACACACAAACAACAAACACACACACAAAAACACACAAGCCATGTTCAAATTTGCACAAAACTCCTGAAAAGTTCACAGTGAGCTGCATGTGTGAACGTAAACAGCTGATTTTTATCAGTCTGGTTCTACTCAGACTTTATTCCTGCCAGTCAATTAGTTAATTTTCTGGGTTAAGTGGGAGTGAGCCGATGTGTGAAAGCAGCATGAAAGATTCAGCAGGGGGGGGGACTGGACTGAAGTGATCTCCGTACATGTCATAAAACTGCTTCAGTATGTTTTTCTATTCAACCATGTTCTTCTCCACTCTTTCATTGATACTGTTAAAACATCAAACTACACATAGCGTTGATATAAAGGCCAAAAACTGTCATCATAGCATTGGACTCTTTTTACATCATGTCCTGCTTACTGAGACCCCCCCCCCCGACTCATCCTGTCCGACACAGAAAACTTCACACTATGAGGGTCCTGTGTGAACAAGCCACTCAGAAATATTTCAGAGGCTGTCTGCCTGAAATCATCCAGGAAATCATCCAGGAAATCTCAGGAGCGCATGTGTGAAAAAAAACAGCAACACACAAAACTGGATCAGATAGATAACAGTTAGAAACATGGTGTCTCCATAGCAACCATTAAAAAGGGACACTCAGGAATCTGCTTCAGACTTCAGGGTAAAGAAACCTGACACGCGACATTACGATCAAATACAAAACTCTACAAACATTTCCTCCACAGATCAGGAAGGAGGAGACTCACTTTGTTGAGTTTGGAGCAGCATGCTCGGGCGTTGATGTAATCACACTCCAAATCAGACAGAGTGATGATCTGAGCTCAGAGTCAAGGACACACACAGTACACACACACACACACACACACACACACACACACACACACACACACACACACACACACACACACACACACACACACACACACACACACACACACACACACACACACACACACACACACACACACACACACACACACACACACACACACACACACACACACACACACACACACACACACACACACACACACACACACACACACACACACACACACACACACACACACACACGCCGCCTGCTTCCACTTCTATCAGCTTATAACTTATAAATAACTCAGTAAATTATATCAGTGTAAGGCTGTGTATTTTTAAGGAGCTCTTTTCGCCGTTCAGCAGATCACAGTTACAGTTTTCAGATTAATTTTCACCATAGTGGTGAAAGAGAGATTGTAAACATTAGAGAGAACATTTAAATGTACCACAGCTTTTTTTCCAGTCATATTTTTTCCTTATTGTTTTTGTTCCGTCCAGTAACAGAGCTCAGTTTAATTGTGGTATCTATTTTTTTGTACATTTCCTAATTTTTATTTTTTATTTAAATTGTACTTTGTTTGCACTCTTTGCTGCTGTAACAATATAAATTTCCTCGTTGCGGGATAAATAAAGGATTATCTTATTTTATGACGTCACGCTGTAGTTTCTGATTTCACCACTAGATGTCACTTTTATTTTAACACTAGCTGTAGATTATTAAAATGTGTCTCAAACACTTCTGTTTATATTTTACATTCAGGAGTTACACCTTTTTTTTATTATCTTAACTATACTATATTTTTATATTATATATTTATTTATTTTAAACTATATAAGAAGTTACTTTCTCTTTCTCTGAACTATTCACGAGAATAAAACCCTAAAAAACGGACTCTTAAACTACTCAAATTCCGCATTTTGTTTAAATAAAAACTAAATTAACAAACCAGCTTCAAATAAATATTAAAAACAAAAATCAAAGTGAAATAAAAACAAAAAACAAAATAAAACAAATCCCAGACCACAACAAGCAGCAGTTTCTCTGCTACATTTTACGAAACTACCAAATGTTGGTTGCCATGGAGTTCTAGTTCAGTTGCCATGGAGTTCTAGTTCTGTTGCCATGGTAACAATCGATCGTTCGATTTGTATTGGAAACGAGTTTAAAAAAGTGATCAGTTTGTTTCTGAGCTTCTGACACATCCATGTGGTATTTAATCTATTTTTTTTTATATATATTTAGATTATTCACTTGTGTTTTAATCTATTATTTCATCTATTTAACGCAGCAGAGTTCTGATTTTAATCTTAATCTTAATCTTCATCTTTCTGCCTTCAGCCTCTCCCCTCTCGGCTAACCGGGCTAGCTAACGTTAACTCCGCGTTACTAAAATGTTCGTTAATCTGAAACAATAAAGAATAAATAAGAGCTCAAAGTCAGGCTTCCGGCTCGGTTAACAACATGAACATAAATCCCAAACCAGAAGAGAAGGATACAAAGTAGACCGAGAGGAAAATCAGTGCACAGCAGTCCACTAACGACAGGATGAACACTGCCGCCTCCATTTTCTTCTTCCGTGTCTTTCACTTCCGGTCTCTGCGTCATCATTGCGTCACTCACTGATATTTATGTGCAGGACTGCCACCTGACGGAGTGGAGGGGAACTGCGACTGTTGTAATTATAAACGTCTGTTAAAATGAAACTGAAGTTACTAAAAAAGCTATATATATATATATATATATATATATATATATATACATATATACATATATATATTTAAAATGTATAGACCCCGTCCCCCGCATCTATACTATTTATGTATCCCTTTCTCTTTTTAATATTTTTAAATATTTTTTTAATAATATTATTTTTTAAATATTATTATTTAAATCGCACCTTTAATGTTTGCCCTGCTGTTATTTAAAGTCTGTTTTTTGATAATTTTATTCTTTTTAAACATTGCTAAAAAATTTGATTCATCTAGGGGTATTCTTAAATTGCGTCGGTTTTGGGGTTTAATTTGTAACAAATGTTTCATGTCATGTCTTTGTAACCTGCTACTGGATGCTTTGAATTTCCCTCGGGATCAATCAAGTATCTATCTATCTATCTGTCTATCTATCTCTCTATCTATCTATCTATCTATCTATCTATCTATTTTTTACACTGGTGTGCTTTATGTTTTCATCAGTCTATGGTTTTCATATATTATTAATTCCTCACACCAAGTAGCTGTAAGGCTCAGTCGTCTGCAGGGACTCGGGAACCAGAGGGTCACCAGTTCAAGTTCCGATGCTGACCAAAATAAAAAGGCCCTTTCCTAGAACTGCAGAGGTGCCCTCGAGCAAGGCACCAAACCAGTCCTGTGTAGCAGATCCACTCTGACATCTCTCCATAAGTGCAGGTACACAGGTTTGTGCATGTGTGTAATTTAGTAATTAATTCTAAATTAATTAATTCAATTCAGGCTCATCTGTGTGAGAAGCATGTCTCGCAATATCAGAATGTAAAACCAGAATTTCCCCTCTGGTATTACAGTTTTTCACAGTCGCTTTGGTACATTTCTCAGATCAGAATTGAAATTCTCAAAACTACTTGTTCAATCTTCACATCATTGTGTCACTTGTGCACATCAAAAAATCAGTTTCTAATTTCTTTGAACAAGTTGCAAATGCTTTGGTACATCCATGCAAATGATTATGTACAATTCTCTGCTGTTTCCTACATTATCAATTGCTTCTGTCATGTTGATCAAAATGTATTATAATGGGTCTCTGTTGAATAGTCTCACCCCCCACAACATTTAGGCATTAGTTCATCTCATAAGTCTTTACATGCAAAATGGTTGAACAAGTTGTCAGAATATGGCATATTTC
This sequence comes from Labrus mixtus, assembly GCF_963584025.1. Taxonomy (NCBI): domain Eukaryota; kingdom Metazoa; phylum Chordata; class Actinopteri; order Labriformes; family Labridae; genus Labrus; species Labrus mixtus. The sequence continues at coordinate 2,592,702 of NC_083622.1, read as the reverse complement.
TACATTTCCATTTGACTTTTTTTCTAAATCTGTCCTGAATTCGTAAATTGCTCCCAGGTGAATCTTGACTTTCTCTAACGAAGGGAAATGTGTGAAGCATTAGATCAACCAGTTTTCTGAAATAGCTCAAAGGTGCATCTCATGAACCATCATGTAAGTATATATATAGCCGGAGCACAACACAATGTTACAATGTCTGACAATGGAAGGACAAGGAATTGGACGGGGTCAACAGCCAGAGAGAAGAAGAAGAAGAAGAAGAGGAGTGAGGCTGCGTGGTGGAGGAGCTGGGAGGCAAAACAGAGGAAGAGGCAGAAGAGGCCGAGGACATAGGCGCGTTCCTGATGAGAGAAGAGCCACACTTGTAGACCACGTTCTCAATCATGGGCTTACAATGTTCCGAGGCTGGTCGAAGGGTTTCAGCCAAATGTTGGGAGAACAACTGGAAATACTGGAAAGTATGTGATCGCCAGCCACATACACAGACGACCCTTCTGGCTGCCATGGATGCAGCGTGTGATGACATCACAGCAGAGGCTGGATAAGACACTCTAAAAGATTCTTTCCACGCTGCATCGCAAGAGAAGGAAGAAGGAAGAGGAGGTGTAGGAAGACTGCACTGTAATTCCTACAGCACTGCATGTACAGTTTTCCCTAAGGAGATTGTCCTGTGTTCACATTTCTGCATCGCAATGACATGGTCTGTCAACAAATTACAGTACAAACAGTAAAAGCGTAAATGTGAATCTTGTCCAATCAATCTCCCACACACACTAAGGTGTAACTTACAATTTACAATAATTGTCATCAGACCTTTAGCCATAGTTTCTATCAGAACACCCCTCCAGAGTACACTGTTATATTGACAACATGACTAAGTAATGTGACTGTCTTATCCGAACACAATGACACAAGGACTGACATGTTCATTGACGCAGATATTTACTTTTGAGAGATGAACTAAGGATTTTGAGCAAGAGACTGGCTTTTGCAGGTAGTCCATGGTGTTTTGCTATTTGTACGAATTTTTTTGAGAAATGCACTTACTGTTTTGCAAATGTCGAGGACGATTCGAGAAATGTACCAAAGCGACTGAGAAAAACTGTAATAAAGTATTTTTAAAAAAAATGGGGGGGCCGACCCCTCAAGGGGGGTCAGGGAAATGGAAACAAAATAAAAGTTAACAACATAATTTATGAACAGAACATTTTAATATATGCTTCATTTGGTGTTATTCATGACTGCATATCAAAATCGATGTAATATCTTTTAATGCCAATCTTGCAATTAAAAAAAAAAAAAGCATCACGCTAGCCAATCAGAATCAAGCAGCCGGGATACATCACACAGTGGCCGTACCAGTGAAAACTAACGACCTGCCTCCTCTTAATATGGGAAAATATGCCTCGAGATAAGATGTGTATGTATCGTACAAGGAGTTTAATACATTTTGAAAGAGGAGGGTCCCCGCCTGAAGCCAATGCTATTTGGGGGTCCTGGCATGGCAGAGTTTGAGAATCCCTGCTTTAAAGTTTATTTAATACAACATTAAATGAATAAAAAACACTGTCACTGCTCACGGTGTCGGTAAATAACAATATAAGGAATACACTCTATATCTGCTTTATTTGTAAAATATCCTCAGAAACCTTTTGTTGTAATTTGAAACTTCATACAATGTAAGAAAAACAGATTCATTATAAATCATTTAGCAGACCATTTGACTGTGACTCATATCCTGGTAATAAAGGGCTCAACTGCAGCGTCCATAATGAATATCATCAATCCTCCAACTACGATCATTAAACATGTTGACTTCAGCCGTGATGATCGTTATGTTTATTGTCGTTGCTATGAAAACAGTTCAGCAGCTCTTGGCAGCACATTCAGACAGTATAAAAAGAAAAAGCTCGAGATAATACACATTCATTACCTTTCTGTTCCTGTTTATATTACTCGTACTTTTACCATTATCGTTGCCTCTGATGAGTCTGTATCAGCTGTTTTTTTCACTCTCAGCTGTTCAACACGAGTCTGTCAAAGAAGTTCCCTTTATGCCGTTTTTTAAAATTTTCCTCGGGATCAATAAAGTATCTATCTATTATCTGTGGCTTTGCTCAGTGTTAAAGTTCTGTGCTCACAGTGGATCATGTTGGGTCTTTAAAGAGTATTAAAGAGTCTTCACCTTGCTCTTTATTTAAAGTGTCTGAAGATATTTAATATGAATTTGCGCTGTTCAAATAAAGACTCTTTACTGAAGTCTCCTCAGAGAAATCTCCAGTCATGCAGCTGCAGACTTTATGAAGCGTATAAAGCTTTCATAAATAAAACTATCTTTAACGTGTATTGAGTGTGACAAAGAACGAGATCTTTATCTGAAACATTTACCCAACAGAGACAACTTTTCATTCACCCGCACACTCTCAATATTTGACTCGTCACACGCGAGGGGAATTCTGTTTCAACACTCACAAACAGGATCTGTGGACATGTGGTGGTGGAGAGATGTCAGAGTGGGGCTGCTACACAGGGAGCACGGCAGAGCTGTTGGGGGTTCGATGCCTTGCTTAAGGGCACGTCGGCAGTACTCAGGAAGTGACCCGGCCTCTATATTTTGGTCCTCAATGGGACTTGAACCGGCGACCCTCAGGTTCCCAAGTCCCGACAGACTGAGCGACTGCCGCCCGTTTGACCCTTTAGGCTCTCGCCCCGGACAAGTATCCCAAAAGAAAACACACACACACACACACACACACACACACACACACAGAGGACAACACACACACACACACACACACACACACACACACACACACACACAGAGGACAACACACACACACACACACACACACACACACACACACACACACACACACACACACACACACACACACACAGAGGACAACACACACACACACACACACACACACACACACACACACACAGAGGACAACACACACACACGCACACAGACACACACACACACACACACACACACATACACACAGACACACACACACACACACACACACACACACACACACATACACATACACACACACACACACACAGACACACACACACACACACACACACACATACACACAGACACACACACACACACACACACACACACACACATACACATACACACACACACACACACAGACACACACACACACACACGCACACAGACACACACACACACACACACACACACATACACATACACACACACACACACACACACACACACACACACACACACACACACACACGCACACACACACACACACACACACACACACATACACACAGACACACACACACACACACACACACACACACAGACACACACACACACACACACACACACACACACATTTTCCTGGAATTGTCAGGTGAAAAGATGAATGTTCTATTTGTTGATTATTAAGTTCATCACAGGTCAGTTCTGTTCTCGTGTTAAACACTATGAACTAATTATTTCTTCTGTTGTGTCAAACATTAATGCACAACCTGTTCAGATCATTATATCTGATACATTAAGACTTTTATTGCCTCCATTAACACATTTCTTAATATTTAATTTACCTGCATAGAAGTGAAGTGTCATTAATGACCTGATAAACAATGTTAAATCCTCTTCATTATGAGCTGTGTTTGTTTGTTTGTCAGGGTGCGGTCATGACGGTTCACAGCACCTGAAGATGAGCTGTGCCTCCGTCATATCTCTGAAAGAATCCAAACATCTTTACGACACAGCAACAAACACGCAGAGAGCTGCTGCTGCTGCAGGAGGAGGAGGTGACTCACCCGGGCTGTCAGTCATGACGACTGCAGGGGAGAATATGAGAATAGTCAACTCTGAAGGAGGAAGCTAGAGGGACTTTTCTTTTGAGCACGCTGAGCATGCTTATTAGGGCGAGTATCAGTGTGCTGGAGGTGAAAAGGCAAGTGAGAGAGGACGCAGAGTAGACAGGAGAGAGAGAGAGAGAGAGAGTGAAGACAGACAGAGAGAGGACATGGCCCGGCATGCTCTTTTAACATGTTTGCACATCTCTCTTTTCCTCTTCATTCTGGACACCGGGCGTGTTTCTGCAGATGGAACCCAAGTGCAGAGCGCGACGGCCCCGGGGGATTTCATCATCGGGGGAATCTTCCCTCTCCATGAAGATGTGGACAGACACAACGTCACCTTTGAACCCCACCTGCTGCCGTGTATCAGGTGAGATGAACTGAGGGATACGTCCATGCTTTTTCCTTCTTCTTCTTCTTTTTTTTTTTATCAGTCACTGTTTATCTTTATCCCTTCTGTGGATGCAGAAATCCAAACTCCCTGAACTTTTCCTTAAAGCTTTAAGAGACAAAAAAAAAAGAGGTTTGATTCTGTGCAGTGAAACAACTTGATGGAAAAATTCAGTTGCACAAATTAATTTGAATGTATTGCCTTTAAAAATAGCCACTGTGGCTTTTGCCACTTTGATAAGCATCGTGCATCATTTGCATCATTTTTGCATCATTAACAGGAAGTCACATGTTTGATATAAACACATATTATGTAACTCACAATTATTATTGCATAATTGCTAAATGATACCTATTTTATGCTGCGTACATTTCATCACAAAATAAACAGTGACATCATGTTGTTTGCCCCAGGTAATTAAGTAGTGACCAAGCAGAGCGATAAGGGGGCTCTGGGTTCATTTCAGTGAACACTCTCACGCTCATTAGGGCAAATAAAGGGCACAAGAAGCGTTGGGTTAATACACCGGACAGAGGTGTAAATATGTGATTTGGAGATGGGATGCTGGACACACAGAGAGACTGTCTCATGTGGACAGAAGTCTCCACTTAAAGGCTTTAAAGAAAAGAATGACAGAACTGAGCAGTGAAGAGCAGCATTTTAATATGGATCATAAATAAAATGCACAAACATGTCAAACTATTGTAGGGTACTTTATCGATGGCCGAGCCAGATCACACTTATGAGTTCTATTTCAAGATTGATTCAATATTGTGGGAAAACAGGCAAGAGTGGATTCTGAAAATAGCCAAATCTAGACTTCCACTTCCTAAATATATGCACATAATATTCCATCTATCCATCGACTGTCTATTCCGCTTATCCCGTCTGTTTGTCTGTGGTCGGCGAATGGAGCCGAACCCATCGAGGTGCACAGCGAGGAAAAAGCTGCCACACTTTATTTTATTTTTTTATTATTTTTTTATTTTTTATTTTTTATTTTTTATTTTATTTTTATTTTTTTTATTTTATTTTATTTTTTTTATTTCTCTACTACACTGTGGTTATTCAATGTTTAATCCCATTATTGCTATCATTATTATTTGTCCTTTTATTTTTTGTTAATTCGAGCTGCCTATATACTTTTTTTTTAGACTTACTGTAAATGCTTCTATGTATATTTAAAAAGACCCATGGGAGGGGGGAAAGGGGGGGAGGGGGGGCTATGAAAACTCCAGGTTTGCAGGGTTGTGTTGTCATCCTCTTCTTTTTTTAATTTTTTTTATTTGCATTGTTATCATGACAATGAAATGGATGTATGAATTACTAACAAATGAATTTATTGGACGATATACACCTGTAAAGGCTGTCAAAATACATTTAAAAAGTTGGTAAAAAAAAAAGAAGAAAAGCAGCTGCCACGCTCACTTTCACACTTAGACACAATTTCAGAGTCTCCTGTTAACTGAACTGAGCGTGTCTTTGGACTGTGGGAGGAAGCTGCACTTGCAAAAAAAACTCCACACAGAACAGTGACACTTTGTCCGACAGGGATGTTAAAGCTGTGAGGTGGCAGAGCTTACTGTACTGTGCAGCCCAACTCAAAGTATTTTAATACTTCAGTCCGGTTCAGTCAGAAAACTCAGGTTTACATTTTTTGATGATGATGCAGCAGCAGAACAAAGTTTGGCATCCATAGACTCCGACCTCATCGCTCCTCCATGTTTTACTTTGGATGCAGAAATCTGAGGAGAGTTGGGATGATCTTAAACCCCCCCAGTCGGAGTCTTACAGGTGGATGCTGGGGCGGGAAATTAACGTTTCAAGCAGATTAGACTACAAACAAACTGTCAACATAACATCAATTATAACATAACAGATAATGAGCAATCATTATTAACTATCATTTATTGTTTGTTAACAGTAAAATAACTATTAATTAAAGGTTAATTAACTATCTATTTACCCTTTATAGATGATGTCACTTAGTCCAGATCAAACTGAACATGATAACCAGTTTACTGAAAACCAAATCAATCACTGAAATCGTGTGTGGACGATATCGTTCTGAGCATCGGTGAAGGATCAGATCTCGTTAGTCAGTTAACATTTGACAGTTATTCAAGGATGAGTGATAACAGTTATCTTGATTACACTTCCTGTTCAGTCAAATGATTATTCTTCACGGGTAAAACTGGGACTTCAGACACACATAAGGAGTTAGAGATGACTGAATCTGTTGTCCATTGACATCCGCCACACTGAAAACACAACAACGTCTTTGACAGCCGGTAGATCAGGTTTCTCTGGATGCCCGGTGCATGAAATGGCATAAAAAGCACCATCTCTTTAGCGTGGAAATAGATTCTCAGAAGATCAGCAGAGGCGTGGCTCCCTGTGGGACTGGTCTCATCAAATAGAGAGGCGTTTTTGTGCCTTTATTGTAGGACACACACACACACACACACACACACACACACACACACCTCCAGGCATGCAGTAACCCTAACATGTGAAATGTGAGTTTTGGGACACAGTTAAAACATGAATATATATGGTGTTGTTTTGTAAGTGTAGTGTCCATTGTCTTGCAATAATTCTGAAAAAAATAGAAAAAGAAGATCCGCAGAGGTGGAAGAAGGAGAACGCCTGCAAGTGTGAACACTGACTTCCTCCGTATGCGTGCATCTGTGGATAACATGACCACAAACAGCGTGCACACAGAGGGACAAAACGTCATATCAATACCATCATGTCGGTTCTCAAAAGGACGTTCAGAGTCCAGAGGTTTTCACAGAGACAGAGCATCTGTATCAGCAGTGTCTTCCACCCTAAAGCCTGAGCACCGAACCCTTAAAGGAGCTGACTGGTTTGATCAATGATTGGCAATAAGTCGAAAATGTCTTCCTTGGATCTACATGCCGACTTTTTATGATGCACTCTTTTAGCAGAATTTATTTCTGATTGCATTTATAAGAGATAACAGAAAGCATGCTGATGACTCTGGGCTGTTCACACAGGTTTGAAGAAAGGCGGCTGGTGAAATTGCTGGGTATGATCAACGCCATAGAGACGGTGAATAGATCCCCTCCGCTGACCGATGTCAACATCACGTTGGGCTACCACATCCTGGACTCGTGTTCCGATGTGGACACGGCTGTGAGAGCCACGGCGGACTTCATGCGGTCCAACTGCAGCTCGTCCGCCGGTGTGCAGCCGATCACTGCCGTCATAGGGGCGTCGCACTCTGAGACGTCGATCGCCATGGCGCGGCAGCTGACCCTGAAGATGATTCCTCAGGTGAGTACAAAGAACCAGGAAAAAGACTTTTCTGAGTAAAGGAGGCGGTCTAACTATAACTGTGCCATAAGTAATGGGTAAGAACGCAGCAGAGCAGGTTTTAAACTGGCACATGAGAAAAGTCAGTCAATGTTTTATGAGAATCTATTTTCCGCTAAAGTATGAACGGCATTCCACAGACGGGATTAAATATCAAGGTTAGTATGTAGGTGTGGCGGTGTGGCACAGATGAGCAGGAAAATAAACAACAGCATCCTCTCTGAACACAGAAGGAAATAGACCGTCTGCCAAATCTATTGTCTTCCTCTTGGCACCAATTGACAATCTGTGCAGGTGTTGTCTTATATCCAAACAGCTCATGACGTTCATTAGAAGTTCTAAAAGAGAGAAGCATCAACCACCTCTGGACACAATCAAGTTCATTTAACTGCACATGTTCGTGATCTTTTTCCCGGAAACAAGTGCAAAGGCTTGGCAACCGCCGAAACTGCCCCGTTCAAGAAAAGCGTGCAGCAATATTCAGAAACTGTGCAAATGTACAAAAAACGTTCAAAGCAAATGCAGCTGAAACACGCTGCAATCGAAAAACAAACGTGCTGCAGAAATCTCAAAACAGCTTCACTGCAAATACATCAACAATACAAAGAGAAAAAACACATATAGAGGAAAAACCATTGGCCCCATTGACACAAACATTTTGATCTCTCACGTGCTGGACACTCTGAGATGAAATAAGGGTCTTGAAAGGCAACAAGATCTGGGCTCTCTGGGCCTGTGTTCATGTGGTGTTAAAGGTCACATATTATCTAAAATACACTTCACCATGTTTCTCTTAACACTAACATGTGTCTCTATTCTGTCTACAAACCCCCCTATTGAGTGAAAAGTCCATCCTCTCCATCGTTTGCCTGCTCCACTTTTCAGAAAATGTGTGCTCAAACAGGCCATTTGGAGATTTTCCCTTCATGACATCACAAAGGGCAGTAGCCCCTCCCCCAGGTGGGCGACACTCCCACAGCTAGGTGTTTGTTCTGCCCTCTGAGTCTGCCTTCTCAACGTAAACAATAGGACATGGAGCGAGAAAGACCGAGTACACCCGAGCCCTTCCAGAGAGGGGGTGTGGTCAGACACAGCTCATTTACATATTTAAAGGTACAGTCACAGAAACAGCCTGTTCTGAGCAGGGCTGAAATAGAGGGGTTTATAGACATGATCAAATACAGGATCAGAGTGGATTTAGAACAAGAAACTTCACACACATGTTTTGGGGAGCTGAGACTTATTTAAACTTGTTGAAGAGGAGGAGGGTATGTGACCTTTAAATGTTTAGAAGTTGGCCTTTCAATTTGTGAAAACTTAAATGAAAGCTTTCTCGAGCCGGGTTGGTTGCCCAACTTGCAGAGTTACGGTCACAATGCTGGATGACAGTAAATGTAGGCCTCGTGGACAAACAATTTCATGAGTTCAGAAACTACAGTTTGACAATCTGACAATTTTTCACTCAAACCATATTTATAAAATGGTATACACCAGGTGATAATCTCTGGGTTTTGGTTTTGGGTTTTTTCATGGTTTTGTTCATATTTGATCCTAAATAAAATATCTTAATGATAAAAACGTTCTCGTCTCCAGATCAGTTATTCCTCCACCGCTGTCATTCTGAGTGATAAGAACCGCTACCCTGCCTTCATGAGGACCGTCCCCAATGATGAGCACCAGACCGCTGCCATGGCCAGTCTGCTCAGCGACTTTGGCTGGAACTGGGTGGGAATAGTTACCACAGATGGAAACTACGGCCAATCGGCTCTCGACCACTTTGTGTCCCAGGCGTCTCTGAAGGGAATCTGTGTGGCCTTTAAATCCGTCCTACCTCAATTCGTTACCAGTCAGGACGTCCCGACTGTTATCAGGCTCACCGCCGAAACCATCCTAAAGAATCCCAAGGTGCAGGTGATCGTGTCGTTCGCCAAGTCCGCCCACATGACGGACCTGTTCCTGGAGCTTCGCAGGAGAGCAGGACAGCGCATGGAGTCGATGAAAAGAGTGTGGGTGGCCAGTGACAGCTGGTCCACCTCAGACCCTCTGAAAGACAACCTAACTCTGTCGGACATCGGACATGTTGTGGGCTTCACCTTCAAAAGTGACGACCTGTCCTCGTTCAACGAGTACCTGAGCAGGCTGGTGGCGACTGGACCCGAGTCCGTGAAGAACAACCCCTTCTTCCAAGAGTTCTACATGTCGCTGGATTCCAGCAAAAGTTCTGGAGACCCTGAGCTGATGGCGGAAGCCGCGGCCAAACTGAAAGATCACGCCTACGCTGACACCATCTTCGGCGTGGAGGCGGCTGTGAGCGCCATCGCTCAGGCTGTGGCGTCAATCTGCCGGAACAGAGACTGCAAAACACCGGGCGCGGTGAAACCCTGGGAGGTATGAACTCACTGATGGTGTGTGTCTGCTGTGTAGAACTTATTAGGGCCATGTGAGTTATTTTTTACGAGTAAGGGAAGGGTGTTGAGTTACAGGCAGGAAGCTTAAGGTCAGATTCAGGAATAAACGTGATACCTCACTAAACACGGGATTGAATAGATTAACTGCCTCTTTCCTACATCGATGGAGCTGCTGGAAAGAGTGTTTTCCCCCTGCAAAACCTGTTCCTATCACAAGATATAAACACGTGAATAAAAGAGTCTGTTCTCGTAAAGACTCCATAAAAGAAGAGGGGGCGTCTTGTAGAGAAACATGGCTGTAAGGTCAAACAGAGGTTTCTTCAAGGACGTTTTCAAGGTCAAAATCTAAACCAAGACTCAGAGGAGTTATGAAAACAGCATGCATATTTGTGATACCTATTACACCACTTTTTTTATTTTATTTAAGTCCTCTTAAAGCAACAATATGTAGAACTTTGGTTTGGTGCGCACCAAAGGTCTCTGAGTGAAACTGCACTGTCGTGACACGCATTGTGCTGTTACGCCCCCCCCCTTACACAACACACATTTGTTGACAAGCAGAGGGTGGCGAGCCGAAGACGTTGTTGTGAGAAGCTGAACAACTATGTCGACTAAAACGGGTTCAGTTTCCTCAAAAGCTTTATATGTGATTTTTTTGATCCAGCAGATGTCGCCCTTGAGCACCAGCATGAAACCAAAACAACTCGCGCTGCATTGTTGTGTTAGCATGCTAATGCTAGCGATCTTTATTATGCTCGTATCTTCACACTGCATGTAAATTTACCTGAAATGAGCGTGATCTAGAAACACAGTTAAGCAGTGAGTACAGTATGTTATTCTTCTTTTCTCTAGTCCCTCAATTAAACAACTTTTATACACGAGGGGAGGAGTCAGCCGGCCGTCCTGGCGATGTAAACAAGCTGAAGATAGGACTCTGAAAACTCTGAAAACATCACAGACTATGGAGCCCATTGTTAGCAAACTATAGGCAAACTGTTAGCATGTAACCACGATGTCTACAGGCCGAGGCTAAATGGCTTCATTGGAGAGGGCGAGTTATCATATGCTAGTTGAGATCGGTTTGTAAGGTTCCTAACTTATAAAGCTAACATAAAGATCGATGAGGAGACAGACAACTTTCTGGTGTAAGATGGATTTATTAATTCATTTGAAAAGAAGCCTGAGAGAAAGTCGTCTAACTCGGGTTAGACGACCACGGACAACATGGTTTCCTTTAACTTCCTCCGTCCTGATTAAAAAACAGAATTACATATGTTATAAAAACGATTAAACAAACACATCGTTTTGATTAAATAAACATCGGTGTGTGTGACAAATGAAACACTGAGCGTGGAGTTAAAAAGTCTGAAAGCATCGATGAAACGACGTCACAGCGCTTCCTGTTTCAGGAACAGGAAGTGATGTCAGGTGAAATCTTTGGGTGATTAAAGACGAACTGAAGAGAAAAAAAATAAAGTGATCGACGTCCTTCTTAATAACTCGGGTTAGACGACTTTCTGCACCCGGTAAAGCTGCAAAACACGAGACGACGATTACACAGATAACGATACAGCCTTATGTTATATCACATATCACATGATATCTGCAGGGACGTTCACTCTGCTTCTTGCTCGGTCACTCTCTTGTTTCCTCTTCTTAGCTTCATGCGTCCTCTTCCTCCTCGCCTCAGCCGTCGTATCAAACAGTCTAAAGACGGCTGACGGGCTTCTTTTTCAAACTGAAGGCTGCTGTGTGCCGTACAGTCAGACACACTTCTCAGGAGATTTCCACGGCTTGCTGTAAAAAGAAACATAGAGCCGGATCAACAAAGAGATTACGCAACCTACCTCTAAAGCTCTGCAAATGAAAGAAAACGTTTTCGTGCAATCCACAAAGAATGTGCAGAGGGTGACTCATCATCTCTGAGTAAGGAAACAACACAGAGTCATCTGCAAACTTGATTAAGACATATTATGACATTGACAAACAGGCGATCTGGCAAACGCTTTGGACATGAGAGGGATGCCATTTTTCCCCTGTTGAAAGTTATTGCACTATTAAATCAACCTTTGACTCAATCCTGCAAGCCAAAACGGACATCCTTATTTGTTTATAATAATTGCCCCTTTGTGTGTTCTTCATTTACGAGATAATTTATTGACATCAGAACAACGAGCTCTTGTAACATCTTTACGGATCGTCTTTTCAAGAATATTCACACCACACAAAAAAAAGTATTTCTGAGACGTATATGTTAACCCTGGTGAAGTAAACGTGTGGTGATGTGCAGGTGCTGAAAGCTCTGTGGATGAAGGAGTTCAAACTTCGCGGAAAGACCTACAAGTTTGACAGCAAGGGAGACATCGACCTGGGCTACGATGTGATCAAGTGGAGATCAGTGAGGAGAGGATACATTGAAGTCCATGACGTGGTGTCTGAGTACCACCCGCACAACAACAGCTTCACCAACATCAGCCAACATCTGTACAACCTGACGGTAGTCCCGCATCCCTGTGTGTTTTCATGTACATAAACATACTGCACTGTGTGTTTACCCAAAACACTCAGACCTACTGAACCTGAAGTGATCATGAAACTACAGATTCAGACGGGCGGGAGATTCAGTAGAAGTCTTAGGTTGTGTTAAAAAACAATAAATGTTTCATTTGGAGAAATACATGACACTTAACTATAATTGTGTCCCTCCCTGCTTCCCTTAGCACATCGTCTCAAAATGCTCGAACAGCTGCACGCCTGGAGAGTTCAAGAAAACAGCCGAGGGTCAACACACCTGTTGTTATGAGTGCATTAACTGCACCGAGAACTACTACTCCAACGACACAGGCAAGACACGCTCCACATACACACAGGAATCACAGACAGGCAACAATGACTCCCAGCCAGAGTCTGAGTCAGCTCGAAATGTGGTCACACTGAAGCTGCAATGACAAAGCGTTCACAATGTGAAATAACAGAAATGGAAAGTCCCTCTAAAGCCGTGCAGCTCACTCTACCAGCAAAAATGTAAACCCAGGAAATAAGAGTCTCTTTGTGTTTGTGATGTCACTGTCGACTGTCGACTGTATTGAAGAAGTGGGTATGGACCACCACACTATGAAGCCCACGTCTCTATCCTAATGAGTTTATGGTCTCAATCTCTAGTTTCAAGTCTTCTTCAATGCAGCATGATGTTCATTTTGTAAATTATCATCCCATTTAGACTCAAATTGACCAAGAGGCAGGGGAGGATTAAGGGCGGGGCTTCCTGTGACTGACAAGTCACTACCACAGCGACCTGAAATAGTGTCCAGATGTACTAAAAGACAGTCTGAGGCAGTCGTTCCTTTTTTAAAGAGGACATATTATCCTCCTTTCCCACCTTTTCAAACAGTCCCCCTGTGGTCTAAATGAAACATCTGTGCTGTGCTTTGATCAAAATATAACATGAATCAAGCACCAGAGGAGGTTTGTGACCCTGT
>NC_083622.1:2524227-2574227 GCF_963584025.1 Labrus mixtus | reverse complement strand
GGGATATAGACCACGCCTCAAACCCATTTCAGTTTCATACATATTAAACAAGCCTTACTTACTCCTATTCTTCTGACGCTAACCCTTACCATCGTCCATTTATCTATCCACCCTCAATCTTCACATTGTCCAAACTCACTCATCATTGCGATCTCCGCCATGCAGAGGCGCTGCTTGTCAAGCTTAGGCAAGGCAGGCAACTGCTTGGGGCTCCAGGCCAGTAAGGTGACCCCAAGGGCTGACAAACTTTGAACCACCACAGTGGCTCAAAATGTACACATTTTGCATTTACTGTAGGAAACATCCCTACTAAACATCAAATGCATTTTCTGCTATGAGAACCAAAGTTTGACAATGGCATTGAAGGAAATTGAAGAGGAATTTTCTGTGTGGGAGTGAAAAAAAGTCAAGAAAAAAAGACAAGTAAGCCTTGGGTCACTAGCAGACATAACAGTGATGGGCCCCCAATTAATTTTTGCTTTAGACTCTAGAATTGCCAAGACGCTCGGACTCAGACGTCCAGCCCTTATCAAATATCACATTAAATTATTAATGCTTAACATATTCCACTCACTGTCTGGTGCCATTGTAAAGAGATAATCCTTGTTATTCACTTCACCTGTCAGTGGTCATAATGTTATGGCAGGCCAGGCATAGGCACGGAGGGTAACGAGAGAATCGGAGCCCGCCATGCTTCAGTTCCTGCACCGCTCAGTGAACACAGCTAAAAAAAAAAAACTACAGTTCCACTGAAAAAAAAGCCTCAGCCTCGCTTTACAGTATTTGCATAATCCTCATTGTTTTAAAGGATTATTGAACGCACGCGATGGACCTGTCATTGTGAAATCAGCTGAACCTCCGAGAAGTTTCCTCTCACTCGGCAGGTTTACTGTCGGCGGGGACATGTGGCCTTGTTATGAAATGAATACATTCTTTCCACTGTCACACACTCGGCGAGCAGGTTAATCTTCAGATTAAAGAGTTTTTTGTGCAAATATGTGAGTCTTCTTTGAGTAAACATTCACATTTCATATTTAGTACATTTTCTGGAGTCTTCTCTTTTAATTCCAGTTTGTTTCATGGTTGTTATGGTTACTACGAAAATACACTGAAAATAAAAAAACATGGACTTTAATATGGATTTAAGGTCAATTAGGCGATTTGAAACATCTTTATGTAAGAAGTCTACTTCTATATATGTTGGTCACATAACGATGTGCTAATGATGATGATCAGCAAACATACCGCAGACATTAGTCTGAACACAGGGATTAGTACCTGCAGACTGATACTGTTGTCAGTGGAGTGTTTGCCGACTCCACCCGAGCGCCCTCCGTCAGGTCACAGTGATGGTACCAGTGTGGGTGTAGCAGAGGATTTCAAACAACTGAATAGCACCCGTATTATTGGACGCCAGTCTCTTAAGCACTTAGTGGATTTGAAAAGCATTCAGCATCAGTCATGCCTGATGACAGTGAGTCAAGAAGGTTGTGAAAGTCTCAAGTCTGACATGACAAGAATGAAGAAGACGTATAGAGACCTGCGCAGGTCTGGACAAACAAAAAGTGCATTCCATAAATACCTGCTGGAGAAATCTATTGTGGAGGATTTTTGCTCCAAAGGGATTTCAGTGACTTTAAATTAAGGTCACAATATTCACCATTCACTAGTTGCTCATTAGCATTCTTACTAGTAGTATACTGGCTGCTTATTAGTCTTTTTTAAAGGGGACATATTATGAAAAATCCACTCTGACAGTGTTTTTGAACATATATTTTGGTAACCTGAGAGTCTACTGACCCACAACATGTGAAATAAACCCATCCAGTCCTTTGTTTGTGGTCTGCATAAGTCTTACAACACAGAGATAAATGCTCTGTTTCAAATGTGCTCTTGTGATGTCACAGTGGGATTCTGGTAAAAAAAAAATCCCCTCTCCTCCCCTGGTATCTCCACCCATGGACTCCACCCCCAACCTAGAGTAAAACTTTTGCGCAGCTCGGCCATTTTTATTCTCTCTACAGAGGAGTGATGTCTACTGGGGGCTCTTATTTATTATCAGCTACATAATTTATTGATGAGTAGTTCACTGACTGTGGGAGATCTGTGTTCTGTCTCCAGTCTGAAGAGCTGTTCCCTTCTCTGAACCTTTTAAGAGATTTTATCAACAGGAACATTGGATGGATGTTACACCACCTTGAAGAGTATCTTCTTAATGCAAAAGACGACGTTATCTTGTCCTTTTTTTAGAGCAGAATAAGAGTTTTATTCAGGGGGCGGGGGTCATTACATTTAAAGAGACACACACACCAAAACGAAGCGTTCTGAGAGAGCTGGTTTCTACAGGGTCACAAACCTCCTCTGGTGCTTGATTCATGTTATATTTTGACCAAAGCACAGCACAGATGTTTCATTTAGACCACAGGGGGACTGTTTGAAAAGGTGGAGGAGGGGGGTGATATGTCCTCTTTAAACACTTAGTATACTCTACATGACCAGAGTCTAAAGTTAATAGGTCATTAACTAAGAGTTTTCCCTCCTAATTACTGCTTATTGATAGTCAGTTAGGAAGTTGTTGAACATGAATTATGATCTTAATATGCTTTTCTTACTTCTACCTTTGAGGGGCCATACTAAGCAAAGCAAATTAAAGGCAGGGTTGGTAGTTTAGCATGAATTTGAAAGTAGCATTCCCATGACCTTACTTATTGCTATGTTACAAAGACCCGGCTTAATCCATCATGAGCAATTTAGCAAAGCAGCAAAAGTTACAGTGGTAAGAAAAAGAAAAATGTGACCCAGAAGTCACATACACACCACATTCAAAAAGCCAGTTTTCACAGCAGGAACTAACATAATTACAGCCTGGCAGAAAAAAAAACTAAATTGGTCTGATTAGCTCATGTCTCGATCAGCACAAACAAATTAAATAAAAAAATAAACTCCTAATTTGATATTGATTTGTTATACAGTAAGCAACATCATTATTCTGTCTTTCTTGGACAGATGTTGTAGTTCATCTTTATTTGGATTCTTAAACACAAGAAGGCCTCAGGGGCGCTGGTAGCCTAGTGGTCAATGCGCTCGCCCCATGTACAGAAGTGGGAGGCCCGGGTTCGAATACGACCTGTCCCGCATGTCATTTCCCACTCTCTCTGTCCGATTTCCAACCCTATCCACTGTCTTATCTCTAAAATAAAGGCACAAAAAGCCAGAAAAAAAACCTTTAAAAACCAACAAACAAATTAAAAAAACAGTAAGGCCTCATAAAAGAGGGTCAATACAGCAAAGTTATATCTATATGGGTCACTCATGTATTTGATAAGAGGGCTTCACCTTTACGCTTACCCAGAGACTCTGGGACGCCTCTGCAGACTCTCACAGTTTGATTCTCTGTTTGAGGAGATCAATTCTATCTGCTGCGACCTGCAGGCCGTCATGTTTGTTGTAGGAGATCAAACAAAGCCCTATTTGAACAATGTGAAATACAGTATAAACACAGATAAAATAAAGTATTGTGGTCAGCATGTCAGGATGAGAGCGTAAACAGCCTCAGGTGTTCATACTCGTCATGCAGTTTCATCCTCGGAGAAATTCCCCGCTCTGAACCCGTCCGTCCGGTTCGGCAACAGATTCAAAAAAGAAGACAGTAAAGGGAAGTATGATGACTTTAAAAATATCAGACCGCTTCACCTGAAATCCTGCCCGTACATCCGGCTCCTTGTTTCTGTAAGAGGGCGTGTGTTGTTATGAAGACAGAGGGAGGAGGACTGTGGGAAGTTTATTTTTGTCTCACTCAAAAGACAAAAAAAGAACCCAAACAGTCTGATAAGAAAGTCTGCAGGCGGAAGAGAAGCTCGACAGAAACTAAAATTCTCTCCCTGCAGTGGGAAATGTAAACTCCAGCCTGTAATAAGATACAAGAGAGCTGAGATTCCTCACTGCTGTAATCTATTGTCACTGACACTGAAGGATATAATCATGCTAACACCTGAAGGGCTTTTTCATTGTTCCCTCTGACAGCTGTGAAAACGCCTGCAGTGAGAGCAAAACACCTCAACGTCTTAGAAGATGTTTGGACTGTTTCATGTTTTTTATCAGACAGGTGATCAGCCAAAAACTGGAAAAAAGGAACAAACTGAGCGCTGACCTTTTCAATAATCCAGAGAAGAATTATTCAGATATCATTTTATTCAAGAGAAAGTAGAAATCCATCCATCCATTATCTATAAACTATGGCCATTTTCCATTTCTTTTATTTATCAAGGGACAGTGTGCAATGATGACATTGATCATTTACACAAATAATAATGAAAAGATGGTTGCACCAGATTCAGCGAGTCGCTAATTTCCATCTGTAGTCCGACATAAAAAATGACGCAAGACAAACAATAAAGCTCCACTCAACAAACAGAGGACAATAAAGAAACACACCTGACAACACTTACATAATAAATAAATAAAACATCATTGGGCGAGAGGCAGGTACACTCTGGACTGGTCGCCAGTCTATCACAGGGGGAGACATAGAGAGACAGACAACCAGCCATGCACACTCACACCTACGGGCAATTCATAGAGTTGCCCTCATTTTCTGCTAACATGTCATATTTATTCTAAGATTTAACATTAAAATGTTTTAGCTATATGCAAACAAAAGTACAAGATGACAGAATGACTGCTATGAATGTTCCTGTTCAATTCTGTAATTTAAAGGTGATAAAAGTCCATCTTCTCCATCTTTTCCCTGCTCCACTTTTCAGAAAATGTGTGCTCAAACAGGCCGTTTGGAGGTTTTCCCTTCATGACATCACAAAGGGCAGTAGCCCCTCCCCCAGGTGGGTGACACTCCCACAGCTAGGTGTTTGTTCTGCCCTCTGAGTCTGCCTTCTCACCGTAACCAATAGGACATGGAGCGGGAAAGACAGAGACTACCCAAGCCCTTCCAGAGAGGGGGGTGTGGTCAGACACAGCTCATTTACATATTTAAAGGTACAGACACAGAAACAGCCTGTTCTGAGCAGGGCTGAAATAGAGGGGTTTATAGACATGATCAAATACAGGATCAGAGTGGATTTAGAACAAGAAACTATACAGACATGTTTTGGGGAGCTCTGAGACTTATTTAAACTTTTTGAAGAAGAGGAGGAGAATATGTGACCTTCGTGCACTAGAGAGTTGTGCTAGAGTTGGAGAAATTTAAAGATTCTGTGGTATATGTTCATAACTCTAAACACAAACTGTAATCAGAGGAAAATAACACTATTTGAAGATAAAATGCACGTGAGAAGTTATGTTGGGGGGCCTGCAACAGAGACACCGTAACTCTCCTGGTAGCTTTTCAGCTCTAAACATTGTTCAGGAGCCATTTTTTCATTTGAATAAAGTTTGTGTATTTAGTTCAGAATATATAGCATCAAATTGTTTCCCTTCTCCAACTTTCAAATTTCACAACCAAATCTACAGAGTGCACCTTTAAGGCTCCCTGTGCTCACACTGTTTGTTGCAGACCTATTTTTATAACTTTTATAATCAATGTTTAATGCGTCAAACACTCTTTGTTTTAAGTTTGAATGGTGTGCTATTTGTGTTAATAAAACTTTGGTAAAGGCTTATACGTCTTAAGCTGAGGCAGATCAGTGCGTCGTTAATCACTGAGTGAATAATATTTGCTCTGTCATGGTGAAAAAGATGTCGACTCACTACACGACGAGTGCATTCTTATGATCTAACGCGATTACTGTTATTACGTCTTTCATAAACATTAGAAGAAGAAGAATAAAAGAGCCACTCAGACACTTGATGTGTTTGATTTCAAAAGGCAGAAATCATCGCAGAGTCCATGCTGTGTGTTGTTCATGTGAAAGAATCATTTCTCAAACAGCAAACACTGAAAAGTCTCTTTTCCCCTCTGAAGATAAACCTGACAGTGATTTCATACTCATCAATCGTGTCTGTTGGCAGTTTGACATTCAGCCAATGAAACTGAGAACAAAGAGCCGAGTTGTTTTAACCTTTTTAACCTTTCACCAACTGCTGACTGGATTTATAAACAGGGATTAAAAAGTATAAAGGTGAAGTTACCTCATGCACCGACGAGGATTTAGAGAGTATTATTTATGACTTCAAAGGAAGTCAAAGCCGAGGTAATTAGCAAATAGAGATTAAAAAAAACGACAGTAGATGACATAACGAGTGGAGTTTTTAAAAATGATTCATGTTGTAACTGTTTGAACGTCACATTTTTGTTCTGTTTTTTTTTTAATAACTTTATAATTTTATTAGGCTCATTAACAGTTTTGTGGACGGCAACAACTACTAGAGCTGTCATAAAAAAGGTAGTAAAACGATTAGCATGTGGATTGACTTCTCTTATGTAAAGCTCGTGTGTAAATGTTTAAACAGACGTGATCTTCGGCCTTTCTGCAGACTCATACAGAGACTATCAGAGCGGCTTACAGTGGTGACTGTAAAGTTTCATTAAGCAAAACACTTTCTGCTCAAACTGCTTTTTTTTCTGTGAAAGGAGCTCGCTACCCGATCGCTTAAAACTTTCTGTTAACTTCACCGCTTTGAAGAGAGAGCCACCAAATCGTGGTTAATTCAACAACATTCTGTACTCATGTTTGATTTTTTTTGTAGCTATCACAGCTGAATGTGTTTCATTCATCCATTTTAACTGTTTGAATCTTGTCATTTACACAAAAGACCTTCTTGGAACGAGTGTTGCAAATAAGCATCTGCTATAAATGGTAAATGGACTTGAGCTCATTTTATTTTCTAGTCTTCTGACTACTCAAAGCACTTTTACACCTCAGGTCACACCTACACATTCACACACTGATGGTAGAGACTGCTGTGTAAAGTGACCATCAGAAGTAGTTTTTTTAACCTAATATTTGCCTTAACCAAAAGATTTAATCTACAGGAGACATCACGGACTAGTAAGAGAGTTCCCGCCGTTTGTGACCGGCGGCGGTGTGATGACGTTTAATGTCCCCAACAACCACTGTAGTCAGATTTACTACATTATGTAGAATTTTATTAGAATGTTAAAATTAAAATATCTGAATTAATAAAAAATGGACCAAACCTTTGTTATATATTTTTTTTTTACATTACCTCAAATATGTCCAACAGTTATAAAAGCCAGAAAAATCCGTAATTTTGTAGTTGTATAACGGCCACCATGACAGACACATCTTTACCATTGTCATGGAAACACCGGACATTACGTTAAAGACCGCTACATAAGGAAACGGGAGCTGCTACTGGAAGCTGCCGTTCTAAAAAATAATAATAATAATAAAAATAATAATAATAATAATAAAACAATAATCTAAAAAATAATAATAATGATAAAAAAATAATAATCAAAAATAATCAAAAAAATAATAATAATTATAATAAGAAAATAATATAAAAAAAAAAAAAAATGTAAATTATACTCAGATACATTAGCTCGTCTGCAAAATATTCTCTTCCTCAGGTCCCCGCCAGCCTCAACATCATCTTTCCATATTGTTTTGATTGAGCGCCCCCTGGTGGTTGAATCTACATACTGTGCCTTAAATAAATAGACACACAGGTGTGCTCATCTCTAAACCATTTAACCAAACTTATTGTCTCACAAGGAATAGTTACAGTCTAGAGAGTTGTGTTGTTGGGTCTCATTCAACCAGAAAGACAAAGATCCCTCTGTTACGTTCAGGAACTCTTCCTTTAGCTTTAGAGACGAGCAGGTTTTAACACCACTTGTTTTTTTACTGAAGTGATTATATCTGGTTTGAGTGAACGCTAAATTAGCATCCCAATTTACATCAGGGTTACAATGAATGATGTGTAGTTTCCTGCAGCTATGGATCATAAAGTCACAAGAAAGAATACAACAAACAACAAGAATGCAGGACAAACAGAGAGCTTTTTAAAAGGACCAATCTGTAAGATATCTACTGAACTAAATGATAAAGTGATCTTACTATATGATCAGACATTAAGGAAACATGTTGAAGTGCTGGCTTCTCTGACAACAATGCAGCAGTCAGTATGTCCTCCTTCTAACTTTAGATTCTGCTCCTGAATGCTCTGGATTTCTTTGGACCAGAGAAGGTAGGGGGTTTTAAGGCGACCCCCCCACACGGCCGTTTTGGACGCCCCTCGGTTTGCCAGATATGAGAGCAGTTATCAGGTCAACAGGTGTTGCAGCGATGGAAGCGGGTCAAGAGAAGTGGTTCAGATAGAAGTGATTGTACCCGACCTAAAAAGCCTCTGCATGTTTCTAATAAGCTCCACGAGCAGAAACGTGCTCAAACTAGGATCAATATTGGAGATGCTTTTTGAAAAATGGAGAGAGGTTAGAACACAGAAAGGTTTACAGACCCATGCAGAGCTGGATAAACACTGAAGCTACAGAGTCCACCACATGGTGACCTGTGTGAGCATCAACTCTAGAGAGGAGGGGGGGGAGACAGCTCTCTATGATGTTTAGAATTTGGACTGCAGTACACATTTTAAACACTAGGTGTCATCGCTCCATATTGCTCCTTATGCAAGTTTACAGTGAGCAGACACACTGACTACATCCTCTTGTGTTACCTCTCTTTACGGTGACACCTCATATCGTTTTCCATCAGCAGAGAACAAACAGAGAAGCCT
Organism: Labrus mixtus; assembly: GCF_963584025.1. Taxonomy (NCBI): domain Eukaryota; kingdom Metazoa; phylum Chordata; class Actinopteri; order Labriformes; family Labridae; genus Labrus; species Labrus mixtus. Next base: position 2,565,572 of record NC_083622.1, on the reverse strand, counting down.
CGTGTGTTTGGTTTGTATCCAACAGATCAGTTTATTAGTTGTTTTTACACAGTAAGAGTGTGTTTTGTCAGGACTCAGAGTGTCTGCACACAGTGACTCACGCTGCACACTTCATGTTCCAACATTTCTACTGAGAGCCACTAAAACACCGCAAAACAAACCCCATACAGGAGAAATCAGAGACACTACCAAAAAACCTAAAAAAAAAAAATATACAATCATACAAACCAGGAATATTAGAAAACTATACAGCATTAATGTGCTTGATGTCATTTCTGCATTACAAATATTATTTATTTTTTCTTGTGATTTCATGTTCTGCTGTAATCGTGGTTTAAAGATCATCTGAAGACTTCGACGACATGAACATGAAAACATCGAATCGAGAAGCTGAGGAGGAGAAAGTCCTCCAGAAAAATCAGAAACTGGAATACTCACGCGGCATATCAGTCCTGAAACATAATTGCATATCACAGCTTCACACAGCCTCTTTAAATACTCTCTCTACACTTTCTTACATGTATATATAATATACAAACCCTCCGCGGCTGATCCCAGCACAGCATGGAGACGACTGCAGCAAGAAAAATAAGTTAAAGATGTGTTAAAGTCGCTAGTTCGGAGTAGAAACCAGGGGGAAAAAAATCTAATTTCACCAGCAACGAGCTTCACCATGTCACACAGAGAGCGCCTGTCCTGATCCCGCTCTCTGAACTGAAGAAAAAAAGCAGCAAAAAAAACATGAGTGATGCATCATCCAGGGAGCCTTCAGTCAGAGCTGAGGGCATGAAACGCTCCACACAGCTCAGAGGACTAATAAATTAAAGATTTAGAGAGTCCAGGTGCTCGTAGAGTCCTTTAAAAAACGGAGAGGAGAGGAGACAGAGCAGCTGGACGTACAGCAGGACTGTATTTACATCCACTACGGGTCACTAAATCCCCCCCATCCTGGATTTACTGAAGTCTGCCATCAGCCACGAGAAAGGAAACATCAGTGGGTTCATGTAGGGCCTTTTTCTGTCTGAAGTTTGCAGAGGTAGTTTCACATTGAAGACGGGATATGGATGCTGATTTTAAAGTCCAGACTGTTGGAATCGACTCGACAGGAGGTGAGAAACATCCTCCTCCTGCTGCTGCTGTTGGGAAACAGGACTCTCTTGTAGGTCATCATGAGCGGAGTGAAACTCTCAGACGGCATCACTGCTCTCACTGATCACCTCCTCCATCTGTCTGCAGAGGAGGAGCTGATGCAGAAGTGAAGGACTGGGGGTCGTGGGGAGGGGGACTGGAGAGACAAATCCAGGTCCCAGCAGAGTCCGCAAGGCCCGTTGGCCGAGGAATACAAACCAAGAAGAAGAAGAATGCGAAGGCTGTGGGGAGGGGGAGGCCGGGTTAAAGCTGGAAGCCCTCCATGGGTCCTTCCTGCTGCTGGAAGACAAACTGACCCTGGTTCTGGTCCACCTGCGGGGCCAGGCTGGCGTCCTCCTCGTCCACTCCGAAGTAATGCTCGATCAGGTCGAAGGCCTTCTGGTAGATCTCCTGGTTCTCGTGACTCTGCAGGAACTCGATCTTATCCAGACCTGAAGAGGTTAACACACAGACACATGCAGCTCATTTAGGGCGCACTCGCTGTAGACCCAGTTGTTCTGTACCGTGCTGGAGCAGGATCGCCTGAGCACGGTTACCTCTTGTACATACATTATCCTCAAACGTGTAGTAAACAAACTCAAACTACAAATATTCTATTTCCTCCCTCGCACACTTGGAGAAAAAAGTCCAGGAGCACACCAAGGTGTATCTGTGATTATTTTACACATTTCAAACTGTTTAGAAATACAGTGATTCTTTTATAACATTAGCAGCAGATGAGGAAGCAAAGAGTTTCTGTTCTTTGAATGACCTGACCCAGGCTTCTCTAATGTTGGTAAATCTGTCACAAAGGTATTTCCTGCTAGTGAAAGCTGCAGTATTTAGTTACACTGCAGCAGAACAGGTTTCAGCGAACTTGCTCGTCATGTGTTGCATCGAGCATCCTTACCGTAAGCCTCCTCGATGAGAGCGCAGTACGGGTTGATGCCCGAGCCGTTCTGTTTGGCCTCCTGTTCGCCGAGTCGGAGGATGTTCTCCAGCCCGTTCAGAGACACCTGAACGATCTTTGAGTCCATCACCGTCAGCAGGTCGCACATGGGTTTGATGGCGTTCAGAGACACCAGATACCTGTTCACAAACACACACAAATAAAAAGTGTGACCTTTTGATTTAAAGACACAAGTTTTAAACGTTTGATGAAAATATTGACAAATATTTTAGCTTTTAATCTGCAGTTACTGACACCGACTCTGACAGTGTTCCCGGTTACTTTGCTCTTTATTCATGAAGGAACCTGAGAGTTTTGATACCTGATCTGTGCAGGTGTTCCCCCGGAGGTGGCGTTAGTGATCGCCCACGCTGCCTCCTTTCTCGTGCGGAACTCGGCCTTCTGAAGGATCTCGATCAAGACGGGAAAGATGTTCGCATCGATGACGTTCTGATGAGAGGAGGTAAAGTTTGTCAAAAATCTGTAATTTGAATGATTTTTTAGTATCCAAAAGAACCAAAGCTTAAAAAAAAAAAACCCATCATCATCATATCATCAAATATAAAATCACACGTCATAAAAGACAATGACTAAAATGTCATCAATGAAAAGGTGTGGCCGACACAGAGGACGTCAGTGAGCTGCAGGTGAGGCCGTCTTACCTGGATCTGAGCTCTGTTTCCTGCTGTGATGTTGGACACGGTCCAGCACGCCTCCTTCTTGATGGACTCCTTTGGACTGCTGAGGAGGTGCAGTAAACACGGAAGAGCTGAACAGTTCAAGATTACCTGAAATCACAGAAACATTTTAAACATGTTATGAAGTTTTATTAACCACAAATGTAAAATACACGCTTATACACACAAAGATTTATAAAGGTGAGAGAAAGAGGGTCTACCTGAGTCTGGATGTCGTCCCCTGTCACGATGTTTCCCACCGCTCGTAAAGCCGGAGAGACCACCTTATAGTCACTGTGCCTGTAAACACACACACACACACACACACACACACACACACAAACAGATTACATTGACAAATACTGATGTTGATGACAGTTTTTAGACCAAAGTTTTTCTGTTTGCAACATGGTTAACATTTACTGAAACAACAAGGTCAGCAGCATCTGTAACCGGTTATTCATGTGGAGTAGAAGTTTGTAATCAGGAAAGGGTCACGTGACGGGGACCGGATCGATCAGGGAAGGAAGACCTAATCAAGAAATTAATGTGTTCTCGTTTTTCAGACTTTTGGGGGTCGTTTGCAGAAATGTAAGGGATTTAAAACCCGGAGTTGTTTTGGTCTAAAGTGAAAATGTAGCAAAACTAACTGTGTTAAGAAAGTGTTAAAGATGATCTATGGTAAATGGACTTGAGCTTGAAAAGTGCTTTTCTAGACTAACACATTCAAACACCGCAGACGAAGCAGAGGGAGCAACTTGGGGTTAAGTGTCTTACCCAAGGACACATCAGACATGTGGCTGCACGAGCTGGGTACCTTGCGGTTGAGAGATGACAGAGTCTACCCGCTGAACCAAAGCCGCCCTTTTTCTAAAATCAGTATGCTAAAGAAGTCGTGTGACCTGAGATAAACTGTAAATAAAGTAAGGACGACCCATGTTATTTTGGCAACATGAAAAAACAAACAAACAAAGCATCCTTAAATGCTTTGCTCCAAATCTGAAGTCATAAACCCGTTAAGTCAGTCTGATATCTGGACGGTTAATAAACTGTCAGTTCTTACATGAGCAGCTCCACCAGTCTGCGGCAGACCCCCGAGTCGATCACAGTCTGGATCTTCTCGTTGGGGCCGTCTGACAGGTAGGACAGAGCCCAGCATGCATCAGCCAGCACGTCAGGATCGCTGCTGAACAACAGTCTGGACAGCACGCTGAGACACGGGGAAACCTAACATGGAGACACGGGGACAGATTCTTATAGATTTAACTCTGCACCAGAGACACGGCTCCATCGTTTAGTGATCACTCAGACTCACCTTTGCAAAGTCAGGCGGTGGATTCTTCCCCCGGCACAGGTTGGACAGAGCCCACACTGCGTTACGGGTGGTTGTGAGCCGGTTGGATTTAGCGAGCAGCCTGCAGGTGAAAACACGAGGAAGCAGCTGTTATCACTTCTTATGACACACAGAGAGAGAGAGAGAGAGAGAGGGAGGGGGGACGGGGACGACGACGACACTTACTGCTGCAGGGACGGCAGGATGGAACAGTTCAGCACGTAGTCTCTGCACTCTGCGTTATCTCCGGCTATGTTCCCTAGAGCCCACACAGCCTGAAACACACAGTTAGCACAGTTAGCACACAGGCAACATGCTTTAAGATCGACAAAGCCTCTTCTCTGCTCATGTGTGAACTGTTTCTCCTCTGACCTGCTCCTGGACGTCCTCATACTCAGAGTTCAGCAGCTCGATGAAGATGGGAACAGCTCCTGTTTCAATCACCACTTTAGTGTGCAGGAAGGTGCCGGAGGCGATGTTGGTCAGAGCCCAGGCTGCCTCGAACTGTTGAAGACACACGAGCACACAGAATACACACAGGAAGGCATGTCAGAAACAACCCTCGAGTTTTCTAAAGCTCAACTGACATGTTAATGATACTGCGCTGAGAGATGTGGAATGTTTCCCCTGCAGGTTAATGTTCTTCTAATGGTTGTTATGATTGATGACAGTGACCCTAAACCAACCTTCACTGTGAATATACATATATGTATATATATATTATTTAATTTAAATGATCAATACACACACTTATTTATGTAAATACTGTAATTGACATCTTAATTGACTCATCTGTCACATAACTGCATTTTACTTATCATGTTACTTCATCTTTTGCACTATTCACCACTGCACTGTTTCATATTTAGTCATGTAAATATTAGTCTTTCCTTATTCTGTTTATTGTTGATATTTAATGTTGTACCTGTTCATAAGAGAGCACAGTTCACCCAAGTTAAATTCCTTGCGTGTGTAAGCATACCTGGACAATAAATCTGATTCTGACAGCTTGTATCAGATAAGAACCTGGGCGCATCCACTACTGCCTACAAATAATACATTAAAAAAAATAATAAAGGCCAGCAATTTCCTGATCTGATGAAATGATCAAATCTGTGACTTAAATCTGTTATTGATTAAACAGAACACAATGCCTTCTCAATTAAATGTACTGTAACAGATGTGAATGGGACACAAAAACACAAGTTGTTATTTTGGCCGGTAAAAAATATGTTTGGCCAGTGAATTTTTAACTGAGTCAAAAAGTTAATTTCGGACCCTGTTTCACACAGTCAGTATCTGTGCTGTGAAGCTCTCACCTGCAGGGTGCAGTTTTCGCTCCTCTTCAGGAACTCCACAAAACGATTCACAACCCCGGCTGTGGAGATGACCTCGTCGATAGGAGGGTTCGGCTCTGCACGGAGGAAAAGATCACAACTCATCTGTCACTGAACAACACCTGGTTAAAGTAGAGGTTTAACAGAGGACTGCGGGTCTGGTTTAAGAGCTCTGATGAAGTCCCAGTTCAGGTTAAATCTCTATTTTCCTACTCAGTTAAAGACACGTGACAGGTAACTGAATGAGGCATAAACAAAAAAAGATTGGCACGTAGTCTTCAGGAGAAATAAATGAAGTTAATATAAGAAACCATGTGATGTAACACAAACCTTTGGAGAGCAGTTTCCTAAATTTCTGTGTAGCGATCAGCTGCTGGTCGGGGTCCTCAGAGAAGATCATCTGAATCATATCAGGAGTAATGACTCCATCCTGCACACATGATGAGTACTCAATATCAGGCTCAGATCAATCATAGTAACAGAAACAAATGTAAGCTTTGACAAGTGATTTTAGAAATAATAACCAGATCACTGAAAGAAGAAAAAGTCAACAACTAAACCAACACTTACACCTGTGACAGGTACGGTGGAGCTCACATCTGGATCCTGGATTGGACACTCCAGCATCGACTCTTCACCCGAAGGAACACTAACGTTTCTCCTCTTGAACAGCTGTGGACACATTATTAACCTGCTGGTTAGATTTAAATCACTAGACCCATCTGACATCTCTCTACTGACTGAAGCACATCCACACATACACAAAGGTTACATTGAAGTTACACCGTCATCCTAACAGCAAGTTATCTATCATGTTGCATCCACATGATGGCACGGCACGCTGGCTGCCCACACTGCATCTGATTAATATTTCAGTCTCTGCTCTGTGAATTTCAGCTTTCCCTTGTAAACAATTGGACATCTAGTACTTAGGCAATGAAGGTGGACAAACCAGTTGATAAGTGGTGCTGCTTTGTACTGACAAGTTGTTGACTCAAGTCACAACACTCAGAGGCTCGTCAATAAACAGCTCAAGGTGGCTACTGTTATCTTCCGATTGTACATCAAGCTAACGAGCTCTGTTGAGTGAGAAAGTGAGTGCCAGCGCCTTGTAGAGCCTCCTAGTTCTTTGTTCATCTACATTAGTGACAGAGGAAAATAGAAACGGGGCGTTCAAGGTAAAAAAAAAAAGGTGCACTGCGTCTATTGCGTGCAGTAAAGACACACCAACAGGAAACAAAAGAATCCCGCTGATTTTGTTACTGGCGCTCGCTCCCGTCGCGTGCTGATAGGAGTGTGCTGATGTGTAGGGACAGACCTGTGAAGTTTTAGAGTTAATTAAAAAAATATATATAAACTAGCTGTGAGCTGGGAAAAAATGTGTTCATGTTGGGATTGAAGAATAAAATTGGAAAGTCTGCTCAACACTGTTGCAAACACTAAATATTACATTTTTATTATTATTATTATTATTATTACATCAAATTTAAAATCTAAGTTTCAGTAAATACAGCTAGTAGTGTAGTGTATGTGAGCTGTTGGTCAGCCAAAAAAACTGGTCAAAACTGAAACTGGTCTCATAACTTCAGCAGCTGCTGATGATGTTACTGGGAGCCCGAGTTTAATGACTACAGCAAATGCAGCAGATGTTTATCAGTGATCCCCTGGCTCAATCTCTCCAACACTAAGTGGTTCAGTAAAGTGACTCTACAGAGCTAAAACATTATTACAGGATAATGACTTTAGAGTAGAGCTGTCAACTAAAACTCTGAAACATTCAGGCACTTTGTCAATGGAATTTCTGCACTTGTGTTTTCCACATAATACACAAAACAGAGAGCAGAGTGGCTGAACTCTGTCACATCAAATGACCAAGAGAGGTATTAAAATGTGGGTCACTCACGGGTAATCAGGAGATTTAGGTTGGAGTTTAATGAGGGACTAAACTGAATAAAAGAACTGAAGGTCAAAGTTTAACAGTGTTGGCTCTGAGTGAAAACATTTGAATGCAACATGTTCTGGATCAGGTGTTTTATACTGAGCTGGTTGTTTACCTGCTCCTCTCTCTTCTGTTTGCGGAGCTGGACTCCTTCCTCCTCTCTCCTCCGACGCATCTCCTGAGGATTCAACGCTTTGTTCTTGTAGCTCTTCATCCTGTAGTTGTCTTTTCCCGGACTCGCCATGGTGTCTAAAAAAATAAATACCAAAGAGGGACAGACAGTTAATAATCAAATATTGAGGATCTTAATCTGGCAAGATCTTATATTAAACATTAGATTCATTCATCCTGAAACTTTATTTCAACTGTGTCATTTGGCGGATAACGTCTTCTACACACAGAGAATCAATGAGAACTGTCACACCAACACATGAACTATAGCCCGATTCAGACTGCTGTTTCAAGGCGCACCTTCACCAGGTAGAGGAGTGTGTTCAGTGACAGACTGCTGTCACAATCCTGCTCCACAGACAGACTTAAGAACTCTTTTGTCCCCCTGGCCATACGTCTGTACAACACCTCACGGTTATGGCAGGGGGAAAGCACACACTTGGGGGCGGTTTTTGCTGCTTTTTTTTTTTTTTTATGACTTAATTTGTAACCAATGCTTCATGTCATGTCTTGTAACCTGCTACTGGATGCTTTGAATTTCCCATCAATAAAGTATCTATCTATCTCTATCTATTTACGTCCCTGTGACGTTTCACCTACAATATGAATGTTGCAGAGGCTTAATTGGGGGAAGAAGTGATCCTGCCTCTGTACCATCTCTGGAGGTAGTAACAGAGGAGAGACAGGATCAGCCAAGCCAGCAGAGGAAAGCAGCGCTGTGTGTGTGCATGTCTAACTGTGTGTGTATGTAGAGGTCCTGCTGTGCCTTGCATGACATTATGCAACACTGTAAGACAATGTGAATTCACAGATAGGGACACCAAATTTAAGCTGTCGCCTTGTCAATAGCCCTTTTCAGATTGCATTTCTGCAACAGCGCTGTAATTAAGCTCAGTTGTCATCACGTCTTTGTTTTTACATTCATATTGGTTCTGCGATGGAGGAATATTGTGCCCACACACATTAACATTCTTAATGTGTTATAAAGGTGTTATAAAGATGTTTCTTAATGTGTTATAAAGCTGTTTCTTAATGTGTTATAAAGATGTTTCTTAAAGTGTTATAAAGGTGTTTCTTAATGTGTTATAAAGGTGTTTCTTAATTGTTATAAAGGTGTTATAAAGCTGTTTCTTAAGGTGTTATAAAGGTGTTTCTTAATGTGTTATAAAGCTGTTTCTTAAGGTGTTATAAAGGTGTTTCTTAATGTGTTATAAAGGTGTTTCTTATTGTGTTATAAAGGTGTTATAAAGGTGTTTCTTAATTGTTATAAAGGTGTTATAAAGGTGTTTCTTAATGTGTTATAAAGATGTTATAAAGGTGTTTCTTAATGTGTTATAAATCAGCTGTTTGCTGTGCAGGGAGGAGGTCAGGACAAACTGAGCCCACAGCTAACAGATACACAGCTAACAGATCATCACAAACACTCAATCTGTTCAAATGAAGACTGGAAACACAGAAAAACACCACACAGCTTTTAAAAAACCCCACACAGCTTTAAAAAAAAACACCTCTTAGTGGATTAAACTGAATCTATCTGTGAACATTCTGCTGTTAACGAGTTAGCTTTCGCGGCTAGCGTTAGCTCCGGAGCTAACGCGGCGTTGTGTCACATCTAACGGGTGTAATCGGTCGTAATGACGGTAACACCTGTCCGTTTAAAACTCTTTTAATTTACTGAAGCGTACCCAGTGGGGATGTAACGTACCTGGTGGTGCGTTGAGCCTTTTACGAGCTACAACCTCTGCTGCTTTCCCTCTGTTTCTCAGAGCAAAATGGCGGCCTGTTGAAACTTTCCCAGAAAACCGTTCGCGTCAACAACACGTGACGTCACTTCCGGCAGCTGTTGGCGGGTCTGTGAGCTTTATCTGCAAAATGTTGATTTAGAAATACACTCATATTAGTATATTAGAAGTACACTTGCTAAATCTATTTAAGTATATACATGTAGATTTTCTCTGGTTATTCATTTATTTTATTTATTATTTATATGTTTTTGTGTCTGTTTGAAACACACCACAAAATGTTCTTGTCTGTGGATTTGCTTGTAAAGTTTCTGTTTTCCTAATAAACAAATCTTTAAAAAAAAAAAAAATGTTTTAAATACACTCATATTAGGAAAAAAAAAATCAGATACATGGTTCAAGGATTATTTAAAATATTATTTTGTTATACTTGGCACCTCTTAGACTATTATTTTAATTGTATTTATTTATTTAATAGGGACAATGCAATTTAACATAATTTCAATACAAAGCATGAAACTGATGTGCTGCATAAAGAGTTTATAGCTATTGCTCATTTCCAACTCGTGTCACCAGTTGGGCCTTTTTGTAAACAAACAGATTAAAATGTAAAACATTCAGTTACATAAAACCCCAAAACACGATATGAGGATATTAAAATACATGTACAACAATACAAATGCTATGAACCAGTTTAAAATAAAGTTTGAAGATACTATTTAAAAGTGGGTACAGCTCTGGCTTGCTTTCAGCATTTCACCTGTTTTGTAAAAGATTTTATGTCCGAGATTAATTTTATTTCAGGTGTTTAATGTGTTCCAGAGTTTACAGCCTTTGATGGAGAAAGCTGATTGACCAAACGTAGATCTACCATGTTGTACGCTGCAGTTTCCACTCAGTGCTTCTCGTTACCCTGTTTCCGTCCTGTCTTTGAACATATCTGGAGAGAGGTTCAGGGGCCAGATTGTTGATACATTTAAAAACAAGTTTGAGGAAACAGAAATGCATAAAGCTCTCAAAACTGAGTAGATTGTGTTTTTTTCAGGATGTGACGGTGATGCCACCGGACAGGCTTTTTGTCCATTATTTTCAGGGCCTGGTTGTATAGTGATGAGAGGTTTCTGATTGTAGATGGTGAAGCTTGTGACCAAACTGTCATACATATGCAGATGCAAACAGATTTGATGCCAATACTCTGGATCAGGGGTTCCCAAACTTTATAACATTAGCCTCTGTTGGAGACCCCCCTCTTGCAAAATGTCTTTAAATCCTTGTACATTATCTATCTATCACAATCTATTGGTTTAATATATATCATTTTCAATTAACACATCCCAGTGTATGATGTGTGTTTTTTAAATGTCATTATTCCATCTGTTATGTTTTTCACTGTCTTGTTGTGTACATTTTGTAGCACAGGACATTAAGATGGGAAGGAAGTACCTCACCCCACACCTCACACACTAAATGGACAGCTGACCACCTCACAGTGCAATACAAGTGTGCAATATTAACCTTAAAAACAAAAAAACAGTGCAATTATATAATGTGAAAAATATGTGTGCAATAACCTCAGGTGCAATAAGAAAACATATTTATATTTTCATTTCATTGTACAGTGTTCCCCGTGTTATTTTTTTTTGTCTTATATCTTTGCTTTAATACAGTGTATAGCTTCTGTACAGTTTATTTTAAATCACTTAGCTGTTACTACAACTTATTCATTTTTACTTTTACTTTTTTTTGCACTTTTCTTCTCTTTTTTTTCTTTATAATGCTATTCTATTTTATATATAATTTTAACTTTTTTTTGTAGAAGCTGACTCAGGGAGAAACGCACAAAAATTCCAATGTACCTGTACTGTCCTGTACCTGTGCAAATGGCAATAAACATCTATTCTATTTTTTTTTTTTATCTTATTCAGTTATTTAACTGGGACATGTGAGATGAACATTGCTTTATAAAATACAAAGTTGATGTGCACACAGGTTTTAGCCGTGGCTAATTTGCAACCCCTGTCCCTGAATCGGCTTTCATTAAAACAGAATCATTAGACTTCTTAGAGAAATACAGAAATAGTCATACTTTAAAATTATCTCTATATTTATATTTGTTTAATCAATCAGTCACTGCAAAATAATAACTGTATATATTATTTCAGTCACCACAACTGTCTATTTATTTATTATTATCATTATTCATTCACTGAACAGCAATTGCTCTGGCCACTTTTTACATTCTTCTCTTTCATATCACCACAAATATATTTTTGTTGTTGTTTATGTAGAAATTAAACTTATTACAAATAAGAGACTGAATAAGAACAAACAGTAAAGTGTTGATTATAAGAGGAAACAGTCGATGCTCACAGACTTTCTTCAGTTACAGCTTGTGTCTTAAAAAACTTGAACTCAGTCAGTAAAATAAATATATTCGAGCCAGTTCTTCATGTACAAAAAATGTTTATACAAACTCTTGAAGAGGATGAACATACAACAGCAAAATACACAGGAACAAGTTAATTCAAACATAAATCAAGACTAGGGGGGGATTATATATAAAAATAAATAAATAAAAATCAAACTTTTCCAAAAGAAAACATCAGGCAAATGTAAACAGACAACAAACTGGAGGACAAAAAAATCAACAAGGGCCAGAAATCAAAACAACAAGAATTTTGATAAGTCAGCATTAATCCTGCTAGATTTCATTTTTTTCAGAGATAAGAAAAAATATTTGAAATCATTTATAAACCAGTCAAAGTAGGGTTTGCTGTTTCTCCACTCACTACAGTGAATATGATATTTACTCAAGAGTAAAATAACATTTACCATGTCAGTAACTGAAGGGTTTAAATTATCCATAAAACAGAGAATACGTATCAAAAGATGGAATATCAACAACCAACTTCTAATGTTGACCCAAAATCTTGGAGACACAGGACAGAATATAAACAAGTTCTCTAAAGTCTCTTCAGATTCACCACAGAAAACACAAGGGTTTCAAAGCAGACTCAATCAATGGATATCAGAAGTCTGACGTTGGTGCTGAAACCATAGATCTGCAATATTAACAACATCAACATCGCTTAAAACAGAAACACCAAGAGTTATATTGATAAAACGTATAATGTTCTAGTTCTAACACTGTAATTATCCCATTAATTAACTTTCTTCTTCTTACTTCACCACAGTGATACTACGGCGTCAGACCAAACTGTGAGAACGCCGATATGATCGATCGCCACAGGGCCAGCGCAGCACGCAGCACGCCCGGTGTGTTAGCTTCAAAGTAGCGGTGATGATTTTTACAACTTGTAGATAACCTTCAGGATACAAAACATGACGGACTACGCCGAAGAGCAGAGGAATGAACTAGAAGCGATAGAGTCCATCTACCCAGACTCCTTCACAGGTCTGAATTACATTAATGAAGACAGGAAAGTTATAGTCACGGAGCTAACATGCTAGCTGCAGAAGAGCATGTTAAGTAGCTGGTTTTGGTATTTACATCCGAGGAGGAAAAGTAAAAACAGACTTATTTTATTCACTATTCTGTTTGGCATTTAGTGCTATTAGATGGAGGTAATGTTTTAAAATAACCACAGCTAAATGTCAAACAAGCAGCTGTCACAGTGGGCCTTTAACTTAATGTTATGTGCAGAAGATTACACCAAACTCCATTCAGAAAAAGTGCCAATCATCAAATATCGATTAAAACACGTTTATTTTGTAATAAACATAATATAAAAGTCCAGTTTTAGGTATTATGAAGGTTTACCTTAAATTCGGCATGTATATTAGACTATTATTAAGTTGGATTATTAGCATTGACTGCACATTTCATCACAGTGAAGCTGCAATTAAGAGAACCAATTAAGATGTTTTATTGTTGTCATGTATTTAATGACAATGTTTGCTTCTTTAAAAGAATATTTATCTTTAAGATGGTCATGTAAGAAGGGAAGCTTGTTGTTTATTGGCACATGATGCAATTATGTTAATCAGACAGCAACATAGAATAGAATAGAATAGAATAGAATTACTTTATTGATCCCAAACTGGGAAATTGTGGCGTTACAGCAGCAGGTTGTCCAAACACACAATATGAGTAAAAAACACAATATTAACAAATCTAAACACAATATAATATTAAATACAAAGTAAATAAGTACTAAAAATATCAAAACTAAGAATGAGAATATATACAACCAGGATTTAACTTAGCATTACTAGTCTTAAATATGAAAGATTAAATGTAAATGTGTAAAAACAGAGTAGTAAATGGTAAGTATTGACATAAGTTGAGACCAGAAGGAGAGCACACATCACACCTGTTTTAAAATCTTTACACTGGCTGCCTGTTAGTTTTCGTGTTGATTTTAAAATTATTTTATTAGTTTATAAAGCATTACATGGCCTTGCACCAGACGACCTATCAGATCATGATTTTAGTTTATGAACCAGTACGGCGCCTCAGATCCTCCAGTTCCTCTCTCTTAGTTGTTCCACAGGACAAAAACCTTTCAGCTGTTACGCTCCGAGACCGTGGAACGACCTTCCTGAGGGTCTGAGAGGAGCCCAGAATATTGAGATTTTTAAACGCAGTCTTAAAACTCATTTATTCAGTCTGGCTTTTATATAGTGCTTTATATAAATTCAAATCTTAACATTACTGTATTGTCTTTTTATCCTACTACAATTTTAAATATTTTCCTCTTATGTATTCATTTTAATATCTTGTTGCTTTTATGTGTCGTATTTTATTTTTATACATATATTTTATTTTTAATTCTTATTGGTGTGCATTGGTCTCTCAGTGATTTTATGAACTACTTTTCGTCAATAACTTTTCTGCACTCTTGTAAAGCACTTTGAACTGCAATTTAATTTGTCTGAAAGGTGCTGTATAAATAAAGTTTGATTGATTGAAGTTAAAGTGCATGAGTGTAGACATATTATCAGCAGAAACTATACAATATAACGGCGAGTAGACAGACAAATGAAGTGAACATGAGTGCAGGGATAATTTGTAAATTTAAACATGTGCAGATACAGATGACAGTATGGAGAGACAGATATTATCATGATGACAGTTCTCTGCTCGCATGAGGTGAGCTGCTGTACAGAGTTATGGAAACTCTGTCACTGACCCGTGTGTGTCTGTTTGTAGTTCTTTCAGATAACCCCACCAGCTTCACCATCACTGTGACATCAGACGCAGGAGAAGATGGAGAAAGTGAGTACGCTGATGTTTCAGTAAATCCTTCAGTGCATCTTTAAACTGTGAGATTCAAAACGCCAACTATCGTATCAAAACATGGTGAGAAATAGAACAACTTCAACTCTGTACATTAGAGATAAATGGGAAAACTAAAGAGAAAAATAACAAAGGAAGAGTGGTATAACATGTGTAGGACGTCAAGCTCTAGAATGTGGAGGGAATACGGTTGGAGAAATATTGTGAGATTTTTCATCACACCAAAACTTAAAGGAAGATTGTCACTTGTCCCGCGGCCTCGCTGGAGACAGTGTGGGGAACACAATGTGTGAAAATGACTGAGTACTGGGATGAAGTGTGGAAAGGAATGAAAGCAAGTTTAGGTTATGAACTTCCTAAGACTTGTGAAGTGCTGTATCTGGGAAATTTAACACAGGACAACATACAAAGCAAAGACTGGAATACTACAGGTGGCATCAAAGAAAGTGGTGTAAGGAGGACCCCCCCCCCCCCACTTGGAGAAACTGGTTGGACATTGTTGAAAAACGACATGATATGGAGAACTTTACACACAATTTAAAACTATAACAATCTGCATGCCAGGGAAAATGTAAAAAGTGGACTGACTTTAAAACCCATCACAAAGTCTGAAGAGAATATTTAAAAGGAGGCTAAACTGACACCAACGTTTATATACTGTGTTTGTTTTGATGTATCCTCATTAAGAAAATAAAATACAAGTAATAAAATAAATTTAAAAAACCTGCCAACTAACTTTTGTCTAACGATTGTCTGTTTTTTTTCTTCTTGCAGTTGTGGAAACGTTGTTAAAGTTCACATATGTAGAGAAATATCCAGACGAGGCTCCGCTGTGGGAGATTCAATCCCAGGAGAACCTGGAGGATGTCGACGTGGGGGAGATCCTCACTTTACTCCAACAGCAGGTCTGTCTGAACTCAGTGTGATCTCTCCATCACTGATGTTGTTTTAAATCCTCTTTCTGTCTGTGCGAGGCTTCGATCTGAGCAGAATTTGTTCAGTGTGATGTAATGAAATTATTTTGTATTTTATCTCCCTAAAGAGCAAACCAGAGACGATATCTCCAACCAAATCTCCTAGCATTTTTTTTTGCTCAGCTGGAGCTTATGTGTTGTGTTAATCATGTTCTAAGATCTCCTTTGAGAAACCACTAATGATTCATTTATCTGTAATATCATTTGAGTATACTGTGGTGCTTTCCATCTGTGCATTAACAGGCCAGGTGACAATCATACAGCCAATCAAATCTTTTTATTTTAAACATACATTACAGTAACATCAGATCTTAGATGGTGAAACAGAGTCAGACCACAGCTTGTCTTACCTCGGTTAGCTCAGTATTCCCTCAGCTGCATCTCAGCAAACACAGAAAAATATCTTATCGATGCATTAATACAACTGTGCTCCTCAGTTAGAGACAACACACCATCTGTCCATCGCCTCCACGTTAATGTTTTGTGTTTTATTTCCCTGCGCTCACTCACATGCTCCTCTGATGATCTCAGTCTGTAAACACATTTTATCAACATGGACTCTTTGAAGAAGATGTGATGTGTTAAATTACTCAGAACAAATCTCTCATTGGTCACTTTTCTAAAAATCTTCTAAAATTTAGAAACTGTTACTTTACTACAAATTGCATGAGCATGAAACTGATATGCCATACATGAATAATCATTTTAAAATGCTTAAACATCAACCCCTTTTTAAAAAATCCAGGGCCGCCTCTTCAAAGGAACTATAAATGGTTTCTGTAGCCATCGTTTTAGCTTTTCCACCGCAGTGTGAAGTCCTGGGAAGATTATGCAAATGAGGCCAATGACATATGGAGAAGTCCAGTAGGTGGCGGTAAGGAGAAGACGAGGGCCACACGACAAAGATGAGACATTACAAGGAGACCGACAGGCTAGCATCATCTTCTGCAGTTAGCCTGTTAGCATGGAGGGGGTGATCGTGCTGTAGCATGTTGCAAATGGATTCATTGAATCAGCACTGGAAAGGAGACGAGAGCTGGTAGTGGAGCAGATTCAAAACGCTCAAAATGCTCGACTAAAGACTGAAGAAGATGGATTTTAAAAAGCCATCACAGAGCTGAAACTGATTGACTTCCACACACTGTGATAAAGCTAACAAATGAAATCCCATCAAAAGTTTAAAAATCCTCCATATGAGAAAAATCAGTTGGTGAAATCTGTCAATTGTGACCTAATTTTTGCACAGTTTAAATTTTCTATTTGCACTCTACTGCCTCCAAATTGCCTTATTTTTTTTGTATATTTGTAGATATTATTATTGTTTTTATTATTATTTTTATTTGGCTATGTTTAATTTTAATATTTTATTGTTTGCATTCATTGTGGACAGCAAAGAAATAATTTCATTGAACAGGGAAACATGTTTCCTGCTGTGCACATGACAATAAACATTTTGAATCTGAGTCTTGAATCTAAAATGCTGCGAGTGCCTGACAAATCAGAGATGTTCAGCACTCCAGGCCCCCCAAAGGTCCCAGGGCTTTTGGAAAGTACTACCCCCAAGCAGGGTCCTTTTTTTAGACCCTGGTTCCTGCAGTCAAAAGTCACATAGTTCCTCTAAAGGTCCCAAGTTGGGAATGTTCCTTCAGTGGAAAAGGGTCCATTTATTCACCATGTTTCTGCATTACATGAAGTCAGGTTTATCAACTTCACAAGTTGTGACCCCAAATCTTCCTTCAATTTCTCCGTTTCTGTTCCAGATGTAAGTGATGTGTAATTAATCTTTACCAGTCGGGAATCATTTTCTGATCATTCAAACACCTCAGACATGCGTGTTTCCTTCATCTGAATAAAGAATGTATTGTGCGTTCTCTGCAGGCGGAGGAGAACCTGGGCATGGTGATGATCTTCACGTTGGTCACAGCCGTTCAGGAGAAACTCAACGAAATCGTCGACGTGATGAAAAACAGACGAGAGGAAGAGAAAGAACGGAAAGAGAGAGAGTTAGAGGAGGCGGAGAAGGTAGGAAACGGAAACACGTTCACATAATTCTAAATGATTATTATTCAATATTGTATCTTTAAGACCTGCTGCTGTTGGTCAGTCAGACATTTGATGTGTGTGTGTGTGTGTGTGTGTGCGTGTGTGTGTGTGTGTGTGTGTGTGTGTCTGTGTGTCTGTGTGTCTGTGTGTCTGTCTGTCTGTGTGTCTGTCAGGTATTGTTCCAGGGCACTGTGGTCACCATTGAGAACTTCCTGGCATGGAAAGCGAGGTTTGAGCTGGAGGTGGACGAGCTGAGGAAGAAACGGCAGAAAGAGGAGGAGCAGGGGGGAAAACTCAAACTCACCGGTAAACCTCCGGCGCTCTCTTTGAAATGAACTTTGAAGGAACTTGATCACATCAAATGTACAGACTGAAGAAAATGTGACGTTTGCTTCACCAGGTAAACAACTGTTTGAGACAGATCACAACCTGGACACGTCTGACATCCAGTTCCTTGAAGACGGTAAGAGTGTTTTCTGACTGTTTCTGTATGCAATAGATTGATTTATAATAATAATAACTTTATTTATACAGAACCGTTAAAAACACAGGTTTTAAAAAAAGTGCTTTGACGGGGCGCTGGTGGCGCAGTGGTTGGTGCGCGCGACCCATGTATGGAGGCTGTCGTCTCAAGCGGGCGGCCCGGGTTCACATCCCACCTGTGGCTTCTTTCCCGCATGTCGTTCCCCACTCTCTCTCTCTCCCTGATTTCCGACTCTATCCACTGTCCTGTCTCTCCATTAAAGGCACAAAGAGCCCAAAAAATAAAAAAGTGCTTTGACACACAGCAAATGAAGAAAAAGAACAAAGCAAAAGAACCCAAACACAGACAACAAAACAGAAAAGGAGCAAGACAAGCCATGCAACTAAATACCCAACAACATATTTAACCCAACCAGCCCAAGACCCCCCCCCCCCCCCTAATAAGAGCCATCATGAGATCATAAGAACCCAGGCAACACAAGAAGCCAACAAACCGAGCTGAGACCAAGAGGACCAGAGATAGAGAGGGTTAAGAGAAGAAGAGAAGGGCAATAAGAGATAAAATACTTATTTGAGGTTATTATGAAGAGGAGCAGGTGTTAATATGTTATTTGCTTATTTTGGGGTCTAAATGACGTAACAGGTACAAACGGTTTTGAATGCCTCCTGTAGGTTTCTTCATCCTTTAGTGCTAAAACATGTTGCATCAGATTCAACATAATCCTCAATCAGAAATCTTGTTTTTGTCTCTGACGGGTTGAGATTGTTATTCTCGTCGTTTGACAACATTACAGAAAGGATCCCGACACAGAGAGAGACGTACAGTAGATGTTAAAGAGGAAGATAGTATTTTAAACCAGAAACAGCTGTTATACCTCTCTAGTTGTTTTTTAAATATGTCCTCCTGAAAATATCTAGTTAATTTGTGGAGGACTGCTCTGGATATTCTCCTGCCCTGGCTGTTCACATCATGCTCCTCACAGCTGGAGACTATCCCTGTCAGACAGGAGGCGGAGGGGGGCAGTGTGACATGACTTTAAAAAAAAAAAAACTTGTAGTCCAACAGAATAACAACATCAACAAAAGAGCAGAGAAAAACATTCTGACGAACAGAAAACATAATGAAGCCGTTCAATGATCTGCACGGAGATCGTAGTGCTCGTGTGCATTGAGTATATGCACTAGTCACTGGATGTAAACGTCTCCACCCCCTCCCATTGGCTCCAGGTGAATTCTCCGGAGTATATCCTGCTACGTTCTCACATCAGCTCACTCTGACTTCCAGCGGAAAAAATACAAGATTCATAACAATAACACACATGGCACAAACATGCAAACTGATGAAGGTTACAGTGAGACCAGTTTCTCTTGTGTTCTGTGAGCTAAAGTGAATGAGTCTGGGGTCTTCGATGATACTGTGTCACAGCTTTGAGGAGATTCAGGGCGCTGCTGATCATTGTTTAAAGTTTAAATCTTAAATGCTGGATCCAGTTCAGAGTGAATTTATTGTGATGAACTCCTTCTTTCTTCTTCTGCAGGTGGAAACAGCGTAGAAGTGGACGAGTCTCTGTTCCAGGACATCGAGGACTTGGACCTGGATGAGGACGACCCAGACTTTGACCCTTTAGAGATGGGCAGCGACGAAGACTAATCTAGGACCAGGACTGTGAGGACTGACCGGACCTTGCACCGGGGGTCTCTGGAAACGGTTTAATCCCAACAGCTGCTTTCATTTTGTAAAGACTCTCACAGCAGCTGGAGAGAGAATCTGCAGAAACACAACGTATACACAGCCATGAGTGTTAATTCAACGCCTGAATAATTAAAATGTACCAGATTAATGTCTGACCTCGCTCTGCTGCTGTGTGGCAGCGCTGATGTTCGGCCAGTAGGGGGCAGTACAGTGTCGTTAAGTGAGTCCAGGGAAAAGAAAAGCATTCAGACACACAATACTCAAATGAATAAATAAACTCTTTTACAATAACAAGTGAGCGTACGCCATTGAGACTCATGTTTGAATAAAAGAAAGAAACAAAAAGACGTGAACCAGACACTAAAAACATGGACGCTGTGTACAGTTTATAAAAAGACAGAATGTGATGATTTGGAAAACATTAAAACCAATATTTGATTAAAAGATGCACAAAGACGATGTTTGAAATGTTGGGGGATGTCGGGGATGGTTCTTGGTTCGAACCCCGATCAGACAGGAGCCTTTAAATTGCACGTAGGTGTGAATTTTGCTGTGTTCATGTGGTGTCGGGCACATCGGAAAAACGATTTTCCCCGTTGTAAAATGCACATAAACACCTGCTCAAGTTGGAACAACAACTCGGAAACTCGGAAAAGATTTAAGTACCCGACTTCCTGAACAAAAAAAAGTTTTGTTAATGCTAAGATACTTTTATTTTATTAATCTAAGTTGCACATCAACTTTTTACTCAAATGTCACTTTTAACAGTTACAGTCCACTGATCTTCTTCGTAGCATCAATGCTTTTTTTTTTTTTTGCTGTTGTTACAGTATTCCAACTTTCCATAGTGACATCAGCAGCACATGAACGCAGCATTTCAGTGTCTCTGTATGTCAGCCCTGTGATTGGGTGTGACACCGCCTCTCGCCCAATGACAGCTGAGATCAGCTCCAGCCCCCACAGCGACCCTGGACGGGAAAAGTGGTATAGATAATGGATGGATGATTTGTTTTGATGTGACTTTAGTAAAGACCCCATCCTGAGGACGTGTAGAGCTACTGACAGTTCGCAGAAAGATGAGAGACAACCTTCTCAATGCATCACCATTTAATCAAATTAAAACCTCTGTACCAAACTTTTCCGGATGACAAAATAATATTACAAAAATATAATTTAGATCTGCTCAGGATGAGAATCAGTTCAGAATATTTCAGTAGCTGTTCACTCGGTTCGATCACGCCAACCAAACCAAAAAAAAAATGACTATTAGATCAACGCACCGCAACATATTTAAATATTCAAAGTGTCCAAACTCTGGTGGTGACTAATATTTAAAAACCAGGACCCACAGCAAACGAGAACTCAATAAATAGTTCCTTTAATGATAAAATATATGATGTCTCATACTTTGTAATTAGTGCCTGTGCACTCAGATTTTATATTAAATGTGATTCATTTTTTTATAAATGGCACGCACACACATTTTATATAAAATGCATGACCACAAATATTTTTCGTAAGATGCATGTGCAGTTATAAGTTAAATAAAATGTTTATGTACTCATGTTTTAGATGAAATACCTGTGTACTTTTATGTTATACAAAATGCATCTGCAATCTTATTTTATATTTACATGCACTCACATTTATACACGATGCATGTGCACTTATATTATCTTATAAAAAATGCATCCGAGCAGACCGGGCGCCCTCTGACTGAGACCAGGACCAGGACCTGGGTACACTCCAGTTTTTATCACCTTTAGCCACAACCAAACAAAAAGTTCAAATTAGAAGTCGTTCGGAACAAAATATACCGATGAAGAAATAAATATCTCGACTGATCGATGAAAGCAGACAGATGTTAAGATATGTCAGAAAGTACGAGGTCGTCTGCAGAGACTCAGTGAAAAAAAGTTTAATTCAAACAGCCAGGTCAGTGTAATGTAACCGTAACGTCAAAGTCAGTGTGAGAAAATAACATATTTACAGAGAGTGCTTGAAATCAATTAAATCACTTTGAGAGAATTAAAATCTAAATTCTGCACCTTTTCAGCCCCAACCTGTTTCAGCATGGAAAGGTTAGCCCCTGAAGGCTAACATGCACATGGACAGCGTTATAGCAGGAGGGAAAACAAGCTCATATAAATAAAGTTTTCTTCAGTATCGTTCATGTAGCTGCAGCTGTGACTCTTCTTCTTCTTCTTCTCTGGTTTTTGTCCTGATGAAGTGTGATCACTTTCTGTCCCGGAGGTCCCAGATAAACGACAGAGGGAAGTCCTGCATCTCTCTGTGGAAGGCCTCGTCAAACCTCTCGCTCTGAGCCACGGTGAAGTGATTCTTCCAGTCCCCGATGGTGCCTGAGGTGAACGCCACATGATAATGGAAGATCAGATGATTGCGGTTACTCATTCACACTATGTGTCCGCACCAGATCATCCCCAACAGATTGGCTCTATAGGTGTAACCCAGGTCTCTTTAACTGCTTCCCATGTTTGTTTAAAGAGGACATATTATCCCCCTCCTCCACCTTTTCAAACAGTCCCCCTGTGGTCTAAATGAAACATCTGTGCTGTGCTTTGGTCAAAATATAACATGAATCAAGCACCAGAGGAGGTTTGTGACCCTGTATAAACCAGCTCTCTCAGAACGCTCCGTTTTGGTGTGTGTGTCTCTTTAAATGTAATGACCCCCCCCCCCCTTAGTTTTCCCCGTAGATGTCACTCCTCTGTAGAGAGAATAAAAATTGCAGACCTGTGCTCAAGTTTTGCTCTAGGCTGGGGGTGGAGTCCATGTGTGGAGATACCAGGGAAGGGGAGGGGTTTTTGTTTTTTACCAGAATCCCACTGTGACATCACAAGGAGAGCACATTTGAAACGGAGCATTTTTCTCTGTGTTGTAAGACTTATGCAGACCACAAACAAAGGACTGGATGGGTTTATTTCACATGTTGTGGATCAGTAGACACTCAGGTTACCAAAATAAATGTTCAACAACACTGTGAAAGTGGATTTTTATTCATAATGTGTCCCCTTTAACTTCAGTTTAAAAGCTGTTAATATGACTGCATGTCAAACAGGGCGCCTTTTTACATCTTTTGATTTTATAATAAGTGTTGTAGTTCGTTGTGCAGGCTTTCTTTTCTCACCTTTCCTCATGAAGCGTCCCTGGCTGTGGTTGAGCAGGTCGTCTGAAACCTGCTCGTAGGACGCCTGAGGGATCTTCTTCATGTTTTTGAAGGTGCTGTGCTTCACCACGTCGGCCAGCTGCTCCTCCGTCAGAGCTTTACCCAGGAGGCCGGAGATCCTCTTCACCACCGACGGCAGGTCCTCCACAGACACACAGAAACATCACCAAACTAAGTATCTCTCTGAATATAGACTGAGACATCTGAACGACATCTGATTTATGTTTTACAGCTTATAGACTGACGCATGAAAAGATGTGAGCGCCTACTTGGATCATTTGTTCATAAGTGATGAACAGCATGTTCATGTCGTCGCTGTGAGAGTACCACGTCTTAACATGCTCGAACCAGCTGCCTCCAAACACTTGCAGAGGAAACACACACACACACTTATTATCACACTATGGAGGTAACACATGAGATCAAACACCCGAGCAGAACTTTTCTCACCTCGGGCCGTCATAAATTTCTCAAAGAAATCATCAAAATCTTTCGGGGTTTCCAACATGTTTGCAAAATTGTGAAAGTGGAAGTAAGACACGAGGACGTCTTTGGGATTTCTCGCCACGTAGATCACCTGAAACAAAAGGAAATGGAAAGTCTGCTTAACAACAACATTCAACTCTGTAACTGTATGTTCATTTAAAAAAAACTGCTCTGGGGCCTGAAACTGGCCTCTCAGAGTTAACAGGGTGATTCTGTGTGAACTGTTTCCTGCAGCTATGGGTCATACAGTCACAAGAGAAGAACAACAGGAATGCAGGACAAACAGAGAAAATAAATAGATCTGTTGTGTTTTTAAAAGGACCAATCTGTAAGATATTATAAGTGATCTTACTATCTGATCATTAAGGAAACATGTTGAAGTGCTGGCTTCTCTGACAACAATGCAGCAGCCAGTATGTCCTCCTTCTAACTTTAGATTCTGCTCCTGAATGCTCTGGATTTGTTTGGACCAGAGAAGGTAGGCGGAGAAGGTAGGCGGTTTTAAGGCGAGAGAAACAGTGGTTGGAAACACAAAGAGATCAGATGCATTCAAGGTGCGTGTTAAACATGATTACAGACCTTTCCCTTCCTCCTGCTCAGAGCTGCAGGCATGAACTTGTACTGCAGGTGTGAGACCCTGAGGCGGGGCGAGGGGGCCGCGATGAAGTCCTCTCTGTTGCCCTTCAGCTCGATCCAGGGCACCAGGTCCGAGTTATTCCCCTCCTGAGAGATGGCCGTCAGGTCTCCTTTGGCTTCGATGAGCAGCAGGATCTGCTGCATCCAGATGGTCCCTGAACACAACATCATCATCATCATCACTCTTCCTCGCTGTGCAATGTATTAGACAGTGTGCAGAGACTACTTCTATTTCTGTAGCGGTGTTATCATAACAGGTGTTGATATCGCTTGACTTTTACTGGAATCACATCGAAGCTCTAAAATTCTGGTATTGTTAAACCCTGTTGCAGACACAGAGGGAGACGTCGGTGTGAACAGACTGAACAGTGCGGAGAGTTCACAGAAACACCCCATACAACTTACAGTAAAGGTTATTGGAAAAATGCAGATTATGAGGAACACCTGAGTAATCAACCTTTTTTTTAAGACTTATTTTGGGTCTTTTATTGTAGAGATGGGGTTGGAGATCAGGGACAGAGCGAGAGCGGGAAATGACATATGGAGGAAGAGGAGGAAGAGGCTAAGGAGCGGCAAGAAGACAAAGTCATGAGCTATGTATAGGAGGTGTGGAGGAGGAGTCACTGAGCAGGGGGCGTGGTCAAGGTGGGATAGTGTTGAGCAGCGCAGGATTACCTCGTCAGACATCATGCAGGCAGACTTCCAAGATGTCTATGATGCTCTACCAAGCCTGGCCAACCTTCACAACCGACATCCCTGCATGGAGCATCTCCTCAGCAGCTCTCCAAAGGCCCTTACAGAAGGACGATATCGCCGGCGCCATGACCAAGTGCTTAAGGCTGTTGCTGAGATAAAAAGACACTGCCGTCAGCGCAGGGAGACTGAAGAAGGCAGATCGTCTTCATCAAAGCTGGAGAAACAGCTGGTCTACAGATGAAGACAAGGACAGGGGCATCCTCTTCACATCCTCTGACCGGCAGCTGGCTAAAGTTCCCACAGCACATTGAACTTCACTTTCAGCCAGACATGAGCAGCACCACATTGAGTCATGGGAAGAACGCAAGGAAGAGGTCCAATTAAAGGAAGTGGGCAAAATACCATGTGCTGGTGGAGGTCTGCCAGGACAGGGGCAGGAAGACTCACTATGAGCCCATTGAAGTCGGCTGTAGAGGCTATTTAGCGAAGTCCTCAACTAACTGGGCATCTCATGAAGAGGGCTTTCCAATCCTTTGAGCGAAGCCGCAGAGAAAACAACCAGATGGCTCTGGATTAAGAGGGCTGAACCGATGGCTGCTGGGATGCAAGTCAGGGCTAGGATCAACACAGCCACCTATGACCCCAGGACACATCGCTGATGAAGCATCCCAGCGCATCCACAGGCCAACGTCAACAACTTTAAATCCATTGTTTGTATTTTTTCACAAACACATTTCCTGAAACAGAGGCTTCATTTCTCTAAAACTCTAAACACAAACTGAAAAGAGTTTAAAACACAGCGACGTCAAAGCCACGTCTTTCCACCAAAACAACACACACACACACACACACACACACACACACAGCTGTTATATTCTTCTGTCATACAGAGAGCATCAGATAAACATGGATGTGATCAATCAAAAGTCTTCATGTATGAGGCCGTGTAACATATTCTGACACATACAGGTGTGTGGAAATAATTTGACTTTTCATGGTTTTGGTTTGTTTTGTCCTGAAATAGATTTTACAGTGTTACATGTATATGCAACATGTTTCCTATTTAAAGAGCCCATATTATGCCCTTTTTGGGGTTCATATATTTAATCTATGTTCCTACTTTTGTACGTTCACAATAGCTAAAGTCTGAAAAAAGTGTCTGTTTTCATGTACTGCTCCTCCTTGCTCCCTCTACGCTCTGAGTCTGTCAGCTGCACTCTGTTGAGCCCACACTGTTAGACCCCACGTGGGCCAAGTCTGCTCTGATTGGTCTGCCGATCCGCTCTGTCGTTAATGGTCAGTTGCTCAGCACGCGTCTCGGAAATTTCAACATGAGCTGCAGGGCTTGCCACAACGAGCCAATGGGCTTAGATCAGTGATCTCACACTGACAATGACGTCGGACTGACACATTTTTATCGAGGGGGGCTAGAACCGAGCGTTACATGCAGCTAATGCTACAGCTAACAGGAGGACGTAGGAGAAGCCGCGTTTCTGCGGACTTTGAATTTTTGCACATAGATGTGCCTAAACATGCACAGGACACTTGGAAAACACACTAAAGAGCATATAAAACCAGAAAAAGAAGAATATGGGACCTTTAATGTAGTATGTAGCAAAACTCAGGAATTTCACCTGTGAGTACAATGAGAAAGAGCACAAAGAAAACCAGTGCACTGATACAAAACGTGCAATTCAAAGTGATAAGCTGAATAAAAACACAGTTTGCCTGATGAAGGTCTAGTGTTGAAACATTTAAGTTTTGCTCTCCTCCACACCTCTCTACTGAAATGGATGTGTGAAGGTTTTTAGAATAGACAACATACAATTTGCAAGATGCAAAGAACCAGATGACGTTGCATCCCTCCTCTGATACTGGTCAGGCCAGAGGACGTCATCATCCACACCGGCTCTGACACATGACTCAAGAAGTGTTTTCTCTAATTGTTCTCTGTTCTGCAACAGGAGTGAGATAAATAAATAACAAACTTACACCTCTTACCTCCAGCAAGTATTTTTACATTCAGTTGACGAGCCTGAATAAATGCTGTATTTCATTTTTAATTTTTTTTACCAGTAAGAATGTTAAGTTAAATCCTTAATGTATAAATCTCTTCTTATTCTTATTTTTTTTAAATATTTTTAGTGCTTATTTATGTATCTATTCTTATATTGTTTTATTTGCTCTGATAACATGCTGCTGTAACACCACAATTTCCCAGTTTGGGATCAATAAATTAATTGTATTCTATTCTATATATGTAACCAGAGTGCTGCATTTTGAAGTTCAGTGTTTCTAGGTGAACAAATTGTGCAAAACGATGCAATTTGTGTTTAGATATTTGAGTGAGACCGACCGGCATCGTGCTTAGAGCTTAGCAGCTTGGTGTCATGTCGTTGATAAATGAGCTTTTGTGTGCATAGTTTTTTTTTGTGTATAAAATTAAAATTAAAATATTTCACAAATACACACTCTGATTGTCAGGGCAAAGTACATTAACGGGAAAACAGCGCCATCTAGTGGCTTAATAAGGAAATTAAAAAAACAACATGCAGCCCTAAGTCATAATAAAACTCAATGAAATATAATTGCACAGCAAACATGAGCCACACAGTCATTAGATATAATAACAGCAATAACTGTTCCTGCAATGTACCGTATGTAGTCTAATATCAGCGCACAAGAAATGTGAATTCTGTGAAACTGAATACAACTCAACTCAAAGCCTGGTCATTTATATTGAAACATCACAAGACAAAATGAATAGTTTCTGAAGATCCACAGAGTTTCTATCCTCGTGCAATCAGAGGCGTTAAATAAATTCCTGACGTTTGTATTATCAGCTGATCAAAATGTGCCAAGTTTAAAAAGACAGTTCCTAAGGGGGGCCCCCTCTGACACCCCTCACTCACAGAGAAGTAAATGATTGAATGTTGTTAGTCTAGACCTGTGAATGGGGGAGACATATGTTAACCACTGAGGTTAATATTTACGTTTCCCAATTTTTTGTCAGTGTCAGATTATTTAGAATCAGAATCAGAATCGGGTTTTATTGCCAAGTACATTTACACATACAAGGAATTTGACTTGGTGTATTGGTGCTAAACAATTAACAAGGAAATAAAGCAGAACTAGCAACAACTTAAATAATACAGAATAAGAAGCTATTACAATATATAAAATAGAATTTAAAAATGTAAAATATAAAAAGTTAAAAACACAAAATGTGTAATGTAGGAGCTGTGTAGTGGACTATGAGAAAATAAATCTGTAAGGAAAATAAATGTAAAGTCCAGTGAGTGTTAATGTAAAGCATAAAGAACAGTTCAGCATTCGCATTAAAACATAATGGTGATGAATGCTGGTTGGAGGGGCCCCTAGTGGATTTTTGCAGAGGGCCCCAACAGACTCTAGAATCACCACTGTGCATTATTAATTGAGAGCAATAACCTGCGACTTTTTATACTGACCCACAGAGAGTGCTGAGACGAGAGGACGATTTATTTGTCTGGTTTTTGTATGTGTTTTGAATAATAATAATAATCAGAGTCTTTCTTTTTCACACTGCTGATCAAACGGCTTGTTTTGTCTCTCTTAAGGTTTGCACACTGACCTTTACACCCAAACATCACGCGGAACATAAAACAATAACCATAAAACTCTCATAAAGATCCAGCACAAAAGTCTCCCTATACCTGACTTTGGATACGTGATGACGAACACGTCCGAGTCCCGGACCTCCAGGTCGTAGATTTGCTCCACATCCTCCGGGTCGTGAATCCCGCTGATGAGCCCGAACCCTCTGTGAAGGACCAGGTCGTGGGTCTGAGTCTGGACCTCGTTTGTCTCCATCAGAGCTGAAGGACAGGTGAGTTTATGAATGAACTTTACTGCTTGGGAAACAGCCAGCAGCCGGGTTTGATTTTTTTTTTGCTTTAAAGCGCGGAACATTTTCACGTTATTTAACAGATTTATACCTGAAAAAGTGAATATCTTGATCTATAAAACTGTGCAAAACTGAGGGAGAAAGTTATAAAAGCGTCGAACGGGACAATATTCCTGAATAATTCGGATAATTAATCGATTAACCGCAGTAAGGATGCACCGATTATCAATTTAAAAGTTTCTCACCTGCTGTGTTCTCTGCAGCGGGAGTTTCGTGTAATCCTTCAGTGTTATCATCAGAAAGTGTTTATATGAGGCCAGACTCCAGCTGAACCTCCTCCTCCTCCGTTCACCTGCTGACTGAGAGCAGCACGTGAGAGAGAGAAAAAACAGCTTAGAGAACAAACTGAGAACTTCCTGTTCTCACCACACCTCCCTGCTGACTGAGGAGGAGGGGGAGGAGGAGGGGGGAGAGGAAAGGAGAGGAGAGGAGATGAGAGGAGAGGAGAGGAGAGGAGAGGAGAGGAGAGGAGTGGGGAGAGGAGAGGAGAGGAGGGGAGAGGAGAGGAGAGGAGGGGAGAGGAGAGGAGTGGGGAGAGGAGAGGAGAGGAGGGGAGAGGAGGAGGGGAGAGGAGAGGAGGGGAGAGGGGGGAGAGGAGAGGAGAGGAGGAGGGGAGAGGAGGGGAGAGGAGGGGAGAGGAGTGGGGGGAGAGGAGAGGAGAGGAGAGGAGTGGGTGGAGAGGAGAGGAGAGGAGGGGAGGGGAGGAAGAGGAGGAAGAGGAGAGGAGGAAGAGGAGGAAGAGGAGGAAGAGGAGAGGAGGGGAGAGGAGGAAGAGGAGGAAGAGGAGAGGAGAGCAGAGAGAGGGAAAGGAGGAAGAGGAGAGGGGGAGGATGAGGAGGAAAGGAGGAGAAAAGAATAAAAAGGGGAGAAGAAGGAGGAGGAGGGAGGGGGAAGGGAGGATAAAGGGAAGAGGAAGAGAGGAGGAAAGGAGTCGAAAAGTGAGAGTATTGAAGTTGTAGTAGGAAGAGGACAATCGTAATAGGAGGAGAAGAGGAGACAAGGTTGAGGAAAGGAAATAAGGTGAAGGGAAGGAGGAGGTGAGGAGAGGAGAATAGGAGGAGGAGGAGGAGGAGAGAAGGCAGGAGTAGGCTGAGAAATGAGGAGGGGGAAGAGGAGAAAGGAGGTCAGTGAGTCAGCAGAGTGTCAGCTGATCTCAGTTCAGTTCATGTCTCTGTTCAGAGTTAGTACAAAATGTAAACAGACCCCGAGATGTTTCACAAGAGGAGGAGGAACATACAAACACACACAATGTCCTCTGTCTCTCTAAAAGTCATGTTTGTGTTTTTACCCACGGCTCTAAACCAAACTTCTCTGCGGGGACAATGAAGGTCTGAATGTAAACAGAGAGGGGGCGGGGCCTGTCCCAAGAGAGAGAGAGCGAGCGATCGAGCGAGAGAGAGAGAGAGAGTGTTACCTCACATGAACCTCCCTCACTCTGTAAACCCTTTTTTTGGGCCTGTGACCTCACTTTGACTTCACAAAACGTGGTGACAATTGACTAATTTGAAGCGTGATAACGTCGCTGTCACATGTGGAGTTCAGGGACTTCAAATTCAAAAAACTTTATTTGTCCCCGGGGGGCAATTCAAAGGCACACAGAGCAGTAAATTAACAACAGTGCAGGTAGACGAAACATTTTAAACCTAAAATACCCTAAAAATAACGACTAGTGGGTCAGTGGTGATTCTACAGTCTGTCGGGGCCCCTGGGCTAAAATTCACTAGGGGGCCCTTCTAACCAAAGTCCATCCCCCATTATGTTATAAATAATCTGACACCAACAAAAAGACGTAAATGTTTGTTTTAAATCTCAAGAGTTCACATCAATATGTCTGTGAGAGAGGGATGTTAGGAACGGTTTTACGACTGTCATTTTAAACTTTCCACATTTGGAGCCACTGCTGTGGTTTAAAGGTCCCATATTCAGCTTTTTCTGGTTTTATTTGCTCTTTAGTGTGTTTTCCAAGTGTCCTGTGCATGTTTAGGCACATCTATGTGCAAAAATTCAAAGTCTGCGTAAACGCGGCTTCTCCTACGTCCTCCTGTTAGCTGTAGCATTAGCTGCATGTAACGCTCGGTTCTAGCCCCCCTCGAAAAAAAATTGCCAGTGTGACGTCTTGTCAGTGTGAGATCACTGATCTAAGCCCATTGGCTCGTTGTGGTAAGCCCAGCAGCTCATGTTGCACGCCCGTTAACTTCTGTAGCACGCCCACGATATGCCGTAGCCTGCGGTAGCACAGTAGTGCTAAGGTGCTAATGTTTTTGCTCCCCTCGGAGCCAAAGTGGCTGCATTCCCAATATGGTAAAAGGGGCGGGACATTTCCGAGAACCGTGCTGAGCGACTGACCAATCAGATCAGACTTGGCACACGTGGGGACTCTGAGCGTGGGCACTTCAGAGCCTTAGAGAGAGAGTCAGAAGCGAGCCGGTGCATGGAGCGACAGTACATGAAAACAGACACTTTTTAATAACTTTATCTATTGTGAACATACTTTAGTAGGTACATAGATTAAATATATGAACCCCAAAAAGGGCAGAATATGACCTCTTTAAAGTCTGTCCCCCTACTGGCCTGGGGGCCCCGGGGCAGTTCTCGCCTGTTGACAGCAGCGTCTCTGACCGTGGGAAATGCATGCGTCCTCGGGTCATGTGATTAAGATATGCCGAGCTCAGTTGACAGTTTTCTGCATGTAGGACGATGTAGCTGATTTAAAGTGTGTGTGGTGTTTTTATCAGTATGAAAAACATATTGTAAGGGACTACATGTTTATCTTGTTTATGTTTACGTCTTTGAATGAGTCAGATCGACAGCTGTGTCACTTATACCAGAGTTCAGTGTGATATCACGATTGTGATTGGATGACAACAAAGGTCGGTTGTGTGTATGGCGCTACCTCGTGACTCGGCGTGAGTGAGCGTGTGCGGAGATGAGAGGCAGACAGAGATACTGTCTCTTTAAGTTTGTTAGCTTTTAGCTTTAGCCCACAGAATGCCTGCGTCCAGTTCAGACAATAAAGCCAAATGCTCGCTTCATTAAAGGCTTTATGTGATTTTTCACACTTAAATATAAATCAAGTATATCCTCTGAAAATAACTCTGTGAGTCATGACTGTCTACAATGGGTGTAACACCCGAGTCCCACTGTCTGTGATGTTTTCAGAGTCCTATCTTCAGTTTGTTTACATCGCCTGGACGGCCGGCTGACTCCTCCCCTTGTGTATAAAAGTTGTTTAATTGAGGGACTAGAGAAAAGAAGAATAACATACTGTACTCACTGCTTAACTGTGTTTCTAGATCACGCTCATTTCAGGTAAATTTACATGCAGTGTGAAGATACGAGCATAATAAAGATCGCTAGCATTAGCATGCTAACACAACAATGCAGCGTGAGTTGTTTTGGTTTCATGCTGGTGCTCAAGGGCGACATCTGCTGGATCAAAAAATCACATATAAAGCCTTTAAGGGAGAATACTACAAAATAGTTTTCTATTGATCAATAATTAAACATTTCAGGCGACCCCAGGTGTTGGGAAAGCCTGCTCTATAAGTAAGAAGAGATAGTTGAGTCCCTTTTTAAGAGGAGCTGGGTTTAAGGAAAGTGCGTTAAAGTGCAGTAAAGGTCAAACAGTCACTTTTTCTGTCAGACCTGAAAATCAAGAATTTAAATATCTCTACATTCTGCTTTTCTTAAATAAGCATCGAGACTCTCTCTCTCGAGTTTGGTTGGAACAGACGACCTGATGACAGGATCAGGCTTCTTCTGTTGTGTTCTCCAGAGACACAGATAATCAGAGATTTCACACTTTTTAAATGACCTAATCTCTTCACGAGCAGAGATAAGCTCAATACAATCATAACAACAACAGAAGTCTTATTCTCTTCATGTCAGCCGGGACACATCTGGATATTTGATGCTAAAACTGCTGACTGCTGCTTTTTCCAGATGTTTTAGGACCAAGAGCAAACAAGAGTTCCAGTGGACTGAACATCCTTCAAACCTCACACACACACACACACACACACACACACACACACACACACACACACACACACACACACACACACACACACACACACACACACACACACACACACACACACACACACACACACACACACACACACACACACACACACACACACACACACACACACACACACAGCTGACTGCAGTGCTCACGTTCACAGATGTGACCTAAGTGACTGGTTTAACAATCAGTGTTTCAGAAGTTTTGGGTGAGCGTTTTCAGAGAACATTCTGAACTTTTTTTTGGTTTTTCTCTCTTTTAGCAAACGGGGAAAAAAAAAATCTGCAAAATCACAAGTTATGTAATAACACAGCATGAAGAGAACAGAGTTTATTAAAAAAATTAAAATACAGTATAAATTGTATTACATTAAATATTTAAAATGTGTTCACAGTAAAAAACAAAGAGATTCTTCTTCATGGGATTCTCTCTGCACACAGCGTCCTGGACTTTAAGATGCTGATCTGTAACACAAACAGAGATAAACATAAACACACACACATGTTCAGACCAGGTAGTGTCACAGTTTAATCCCTCTCACCTGTTTCTCCTCTGCAGACAGGACGCCCTGCAGCGCCACCACCTGGTACTGTCTGTGCTTCAGGCTGCTGATGGACTTCCTGACGTGTCGGAGGGCGGAGCCTACGGACTCTCTGCTCAGCAGCTTCCTGGTTTCTGACACGGAGGAGCCCGGATCCAGAATGAGGAGGCACAGAGACCCGTTCTTCTTCTGCTCCAAACCCACGATGGAGCGGCTGTGACCTGAACCAGGACACAACAGAACAAAACTTTATATCAATGTTGCCAAATATTTGAAACTTTTCGATGATGTGTTTTTTAAAAGTTTATTTAAGGCCTTTTTATGCCTTTATTAGAAAGATAGGACAGTGGATAGAGTCGGAAAATCAGGAAGATAGAGAGAGAGAGGTGGAATGATAAGCGGGAAAGGAGCCACAGGTCGCCCGACTCTGAGGAATACAGCCTCCGTACATGGGACGCTTGCACCAACCACTAAGCAACCGGCGCCCGGATGACGCGTGCTTAAAAGGATACTGCCTCTGAGAGCACGGCCATTTTAACTCACCAACTTTATGATTCTTGTACAAATACGAAACAGACACATTACGTCATTGGTGTTGATGCCTACAAAGAAAGCTGTGACATTTAAAAAGCATGCGCTCCACATGGAGTGTGTTTTCAGACAGCACGCTGATCTGTTAGGAGAGCGTCACCGTCTCCGTGGTTAATAATCCCAGAGAGAGTCGTCACCGATGATGCTGACACTACATCTGTCCAGGATTTTTCTGGGAGTGATCTCTCTGCTGACACAACAGAATTTACAGCATGTGTCATATTCTCTGATGCGGCACGGTCATCCACAAGTAGACCGACCTCAGTTTCTGTAGTTGTGAAGTGTGCAACTACAGTAAAGTGAAGTTAACTACAGTAAACTACAGTTAACTACAGTAAAGTACAGTTTACTGCAGTAAACTACAGTAAACTACAGTAAAGTACAGTACACTGCAATAAAGTACAGTAAAGTACAATAAAGTACAGTAAACTACAATAAAGTACAGTAAACTACAGTAAAGTACAGTAAACTACAGTAAAGTACAGTACACTGCAATAAAGTACAGTAAATTACAGTAAAGTACAGTTTACTGCAGTAAAGTACAGTAAAGTACAATAAATTACAGCAAAGTACAGTACACTGCAATAAAGTACAGTAAACTACAGTAAAGTACAGTACACTGCAATAAAGTACAGTAAACTACAATAAAGTACAGTAAACTACAGTAAAGTACAGTACACTGCAATAAAGTACAGTAAAGTACAGTTTACTGCAGTAAAGTACAGTAAAGTACAATAAATTACAGTAAACTACAATAAAGTACAGTAAAGTACAGTACACTGCAATAAAGTACAGTAAACTACAGTAAAGTACAGTACACTGCAATAAAGTACAGTAAACTACAGTAAAGTACAGTTTACTGCAGTAAAGTACAATAAATTACAGTAAACTACAATAAAGTACAGTAAAGTACAGTACACTGCAATAAAGTACAGTAAACTACAGTTTACTGTAGTAAACTACAGTAAAGTACAGTTTACTGCAGTAAACTACAGTAAACTACAGTACACTGCAATAAAGTACAGTAAACTACAGTAAAGTACAGTTTACTGCAGTAAAGTACAGTACACTGCAATAAAGTACAGTTAACTACAGTAAACTTCAGTTAACTACAGTAAAGCCCAATAAAATACCGTAAAGTACAGTAAACTGAAGTAAAGTACAGTAAACTACAGTACACTGCAGTAAAGCCCAATAAAGTACAGTAAAGTACAGTAAACTGAAGTAAAGTACAGTAAAGTGAAGTTAACTACAGTTAACTACAGTAAAGCCCAATAAACTACAGTAAACTACAGTTAACTACAGTAAAGTCAGATAAACTACAGTGAAGTACAGAAAACTGCTGTAAAGTACAGTAAACTACAGTACACTGCAGTAAACTACAGTTAACTACAGTAAAGTACAGTTTACTACAGTAAAAGTACAATAAACTACAGTGAAGTACAGTAAACTACAGTAAAGCCCAATAAAATACAGTACACTGCCGTAAAGTACAGTAAACTAGTCGAACAGCAAGCTATAGTTAATTACAGCAAACTACAGTAAACTACAGCAAACTACAGTAAAGTACAGTAGAGTACAGTAAACAACAGCAAACTACAGCAAAGTACAGTAAACTACAGCAAACCACAGTAAACAACAGTAAACTACAGCAAAGTACAGTAAACTACAGCAAACCACAGTAAACTACAGTAAACTACAGCAAACTACAGTAAACAACAGTAAAGTACAGTAAACTACAGTTAACTACAGTAAACAACAGCAAACTACAGCAAAGTACAGTAAACTACAGCAAACTACAGTAGAGTACAGTAAACAACAGCAAACTACAGCAAAGTACAGTAAACTACAGCAAACTACAGTAAACAACAGTAAACTACAGTAAAGTACAGTAGAGTACAGTAAACAACAGTAAAGTACAGTAAACAACAGCAAACTACAGTAAAGTACAGTAGAGTACAGTAAACAACAGTAAAGTACAGTAAACAACAGCAAACTACAATAAAGTACAGTAAACTACAGCAAACTACAGTAAAGTACAGCAAACTACAGTAAACAACAGTAAACTACAGTAAAGTACAGTTAACTACAGTAAAGTACAGCAAACAACAGCAAACTACAGCAAACTACAGTAAACAACAGTAAACTACAGCAAACAACAGTAAAGTACAGTAAAGTACAGTTAACTACAGTAAAGTACAGCAAACAACAGTAAACTATAGTGAACTACAGTAAACTACAGCAAACTACAGTAAACTACAGTAAAGTACAGTAAACTACAGTGAACTACAGTAAACTACAGTGAACTACAGTAAAGTACAGTAAACAACAGTAAAGTACAGTGAACTACAGTGAACTACAGTAAACTACAGTAAAGTACAGTAAACAACAGTAAAGTACAGCAAACTACAGTAAACTACAGCAAACTACAGTAAACAACAGTAAACTACAGTAAAGTACAGTAAACTACAGCAAACTACAGTAAACAACAGTAAAATACAGTTAACTACAGTAAAGAACAGCAAACTAGAGCAAAGTACAGTAAACTACAGTAAACTACAGCAAACTACAGTAGAGTACAGTAAACAACAGCAAACTACAGCAAAGTACAGTAAACTACAGCAAACTACAGTAAACAACAGTAAACTACAGTAGAGTACAGTAAACAACAGTAAAGTACAGTAAACTACAGTAAAGTACAGCAAACTACAGTAAAGTACAGTAAACCACAGCAAACTACAGTAAACTACAGTGAAGTACAGCAAACAACAGTAAACTACAGTAAACTACAGTGAACTACAGTAAACTACAGCAAACTACAGTAAACTACAGTGAACTACAGTAAAGTACAGTAAACTACAGTAAAGTACAGTAAACAACAGTAAACAACAGAAAAGTACAGTAAACTACAGTAAAGTACAGTAAAGTACAGCAAACTACAGTAAAGTACAGTAAACTACAGCAAACTACAGTAAACTACAGTAAAGTACAGCAAACAACAGTAAACTACAGTGAACTACAGTAAACTACAGCAAACTACAGTAAACAACAGTAAACTACAGTGAACTACAGTAAAGTACAGTAAACTACAGCAAAGTACAGTAAACAACAGTGAACTACAGTAAAGTACAGTAAACAACAGTAAAGTACAGCAAACTACAGTAAAGTACAGTAAACTACAGCAAACTACAGTAAAGTACAGCAAACAACAGTAAACTACAGTAAACTACAGTGAACTACAGTAAACTACAGCAAACTACAGTAAACTACAGTGAACTACAGTAAAGTACAGTAAACTACAGTAAAGTACAGTAAACAACAGTGAACTACAGTAAAGTACAGTAAACAACAGTAAAGTACAGTAAAGTACAGTAAACTACAGTGAACTACAGTAAACTACAGTAAAGTACAGTGGTAATAAGTGTTAAAGCAGCAGATCCAATCTTGATTTAAAATGTTTCAGCTGATAGAGTGAAAACATCTTCCTGTTACTAAAACTTCAGTAGCGTATGAGTCGTAAGATGTCGATGTTAATGCTCACCTTGGTGCTGCAGGTAAAGTGGGGGCAAGGAGGTCTGGACCAGTCGGGGGGGC
This sequence comes from Labrus mixtus, assembly GCF_963584025.1. NCBI lineage: Eukaryota > Metazoa > Chordata > Actinopteri > Labriformes > Labridae > Labrus > Labrus mixtus. Next base: position 2,528,139 of record NC_083622.1, on the reverse strand, counting down.
AGTCTGTTACTGCCTGTCTGACTGAAGTACTGCTTCACCCACTCAAACAGGCGGGGATGTGTGTCAGCAGGGCCGGTGTGCCGGTGAAAATCCACGATCCGGGCTCTGAGAACACAAACAGAAGTGACCGACTGACTGCAGCATTGAACTCACATCTGACTGTAAGAAGATTTAAAGGGTGATTCTGTTTGTTTTATGTAACCTGGGCCATGTTTTTACATTTACTCTCAACTAATAACTGTAAACACTCTCGAGTCACACAACAACACAAACAAGCTAAACAGTCACAGCAGAAGTGAACTCCTGTGTTGTTTACAGAGTGGGGTTAGAAGTAGGCGGAGCTACGCTGGGCCCAGGTAGAGGATCAGGTAACAGAGATGTTACAGAAGCGAGACGTTCACCAGCGAGGGAGCGCAGCACTGTCAGGGTTCCCACTCTTTTCCAGAGACAATTTTCCAGGACTTTTCCAGGACATTTTCAGCGATGATCGAGCTGGTATGACGGTCGGTGATCGTGCCACACCAATATTAAGTGTCTTTAACAAGGTTAATCACACCCACTGTGAGCTACCGCTACAAAGGTCTGTTGATGTGCTGATCTCAAACTGAGGAGAAAACACAAGTCTACCTGATAGTTACTCTCATGGTGTTTTTTTCTCTTTTTGTGAAGGATCTTTTCGCTCCATCCTCTCAACTAAATTGTAAATAAATATCCACTTTTGACGCGAGGGGGGGGGGGGGGGGGCGGAGCCATTACATTATCTATAGACTTCCATTCAATCTGATTTGTGGATTATGTAACAAATAGATACTTTTATTAACGTGTGGCGGTGAAAATGTTCAACCCTGTAGGAGTGTTGGAATAATTTTCCTGTCATTTTCCATGACATTTTACTTTTTCTCTCATTTTCCAGGTGTTTTCCAGTACTGGATAATTAGTCAACTGTTTTCCAGGACGAGTGGGAACCCTGACTGTGTGTGTGTGTGTGTGTGTGCATGTCTGACTGTGTGTGTATGTGAAGCTCCTGCTGAAATGTAATGTGCATTCAAAGACTGAGACACCAATATTACACCGTCGCAGAATGAATATGATTGTTTAAAGACGTGATGACGGCAGAGCATAGTTACAGCTTGGGGGGGAGAAAAGCAGTCTGAAAAGGGCTTCTAATAATTCAAAAAGTGACATAAATTCATGGTCTGAATGATTTTGGGGTTAAACTATGAATTCATGAGGACTGATTTTAACTTTAAGATGTTGAAAAACAGGCATTCAAACCTGTTAAATGCTTTATTATATATGTACATATATATATATATATTTATTTTATATGTCGGGTTATATATGTCTGTTGGGTATCGTGCACTTTGGGTTCTTTTCTGTTGAATTATATTTAATTATTTTTAGTATTTTGCATTTGTTATGTTCTTGCTGTTGTTTATGTTCTTCTGTGTTTGGTTTAGTTTGTTCTTGTTTTTGCTGTTTGTCAAAGCACTTTGTAAACCTGTGTTTTTCAAGGTGCTATATAAATAAAGTTATTATTATTATTATAACCGTTGAAATACAGCAAGGGTGCAATATTTAACTGTTTCGTTTTTTCTTTCAATAAATGAGCGGCAAAATTCTTCAAATTTCTTTGGGTATTTTGTCAACTTCAAGTGAGAGTGTGACGGAAACTTTTGCAAGTGCCTTAGAGACATGTTATAAATTAGTCTTCAGGAATAGAGTGTGTCCTTCTCTTCACCTCCCTGCACAGGCGTTGATGTGTAATATCTTGTAAATGTTCAGAGTGTAAGACAAAGAATAGTTCTTCAAAGCTGTCAACGGGTCTTTTGTGTAATTAAGGTCACAATAATTGTGGTGGGGCCCGATGTGATATCGTTCCACGTGGTCCCAGAATCCCGAGCGACGCCCCTGCTTATCAATGCAGTGCGGTGTGTTTGAAGAGCGTGATGTAACAACTGTTTCAGGTTAACAAATCCTCGTCCTCCTTGATCAAAACGTCTGTCTCTGTATGAATCTGTTCTGTGATGAATGTGACAAAAACAAGAGTTTAAGGTTTAAAGTTAGCCCTCCAAGTTAAATATATCTAAAATAAGATAATGATGTCAGAGCTTCTGTATGAAATAAGGCAGTAAGAAACTCTGCAAAGTGTCGACCAAAAGGCAGAGAAGAAGAAGAAGAAGACTGGCAGTTGGAGAACATGAATATAACCGCTGCAGGTTTTAAATCCTGGTTATTTAAAGAACAGAGTTTGTGAAGCGCATTCCTCACCTTTGTTCGACTTCAAAGGAAGTATCATGACGAGGACCTGCCCTCTGGTGTGTGTTCAATTAATCTACCGCCTGACTCTTTAGCCTGGTTCAGAGTCTGGCACGTATCTCCTGAAGGGGTCAGGGCGAGCTGCCTGTGATAAATGGCTGACAAACAGCTGAATCTTTTCACTCAGACTTTACCCGTTTTTTTCTGTGTAAATGATGTGGCATAATGATGGGAGCACATTTAGGAAACGACGGGAGAATCTGCAGATTTGCCTCAGCTTTGTAGCTTCGATTTCCACAAGTTCTGCCTTCTTTTTGCTTCTTGATTCTTTATGTGACATTGAAACACACCACACCGGCCCCCTAGTATTTTCCAAGCCCTGACGTCTGAGCACGACTATAGACTCTACGCACGCGACCGTTGCGATCTCTGTGCACATGAGGAAAGTGATTTTTTTTTGTTTTCTGGTTGCCAGTTTGACTCTGTCGACCCCCCAAACCCCAACCCCCCCTCCTCCTGTCCGACAGGGAAAGTCTCGCACTGCAAAGTGGATATGTGACAAAACCAGATCAGGAGGATTTCAGGTGATTGCATGTGTGTGAAAACAGCTTTGGTGTTGGCGTGCTTGAGCCTGAGCCGGTCTGCTGTGACGATGTCCGTAATCAGAGCGGCTGCTTTGTGCTCACTTGATTCTCAGAGAGGTGAGGAGGCTGTAGATCTCCGTGGCTCCGATCCACGCCCGGGTCCCCTGCAGACGCTGGTCAAAGTGGGACGCGCCCTGAGCGTCCAGGCCTTCCCTCCACGCCTCCTCGATCATCCTCTGCACCCGAGGGATGCTGGGTATCGTCCTGTCTGCAGGGTGGACAGAGGTGAATACGAAAATTACAAACCCGTCTTTCAAATTCCAAAACCCGATCTGAAACATTGTCGCATCTTTTTTGTTTTCCTGCTTTCTCATGCCTCAGCACGTGAACCTGTGCAGATGAGGACGATGTGATGCAACATGCAGATAGTTCCAGTGAAGCTTCGATATCAGAACGTGTCTCAGTCATCAGGATGAAAACTCTTTACTGTGGTTTGTTTGTGTTGTGAAGAACAGGGAGTGATAGTGATCTCTGTAACAACGCCAAGTGTCACCGGACCAGAATTGAGAACAAGCACAAGACATGATGTGCTCTGTGTCATCAGACACGCCCACAGCTGCCTCGATTTGTGCTGAACATTATTATGAAGACTAATCACACAAACACACAGTCACCGCCTTTCATGTTTTAAAAAAAGAGAGAGGAGGGAAGGTGAGCTGATCCACACCAGATAAAGTCCGCTCCTCATACCTGTCACTACTTTTAGTAAGTAGGTGGAGCAGGAATGTTGTATCAGGCTTTAACCATCAACCTATCACCTCAGGGAAAAGAAAAGGCCATTACTTCAGCCTGCAGCCGTGAAACAGGCTGTAACAGCTGCAACGTGAACCTCGATTTATCAAAGCGCGTCCACTAAAAAGTGTTGTTTTTCTCACCGACACACTCAGACTTTTATTCTAAGCATCACAGAAAGTTTGAGGCAAGAGATATTCCTCGCAATGCCAGAACACACATTTGAAACTGGCTCGCCACGTCATTGAAATGACCATGCCAACATACTGTACAGGCA
>NC_083622.1:2511727-2514227 GCF_963584025.1 Labrus mixtus | reverse complement strand
TATGTCTATATGTTTGTCTTTTTGTGTGTTACTAAATGAAAATGCAAATAAAAAATATTGGTTAGAAGCATCAGACATTCAGTCAGTGTGGTCGGTTTTATACTCTGTAGATTTGTTGTCAGTGTTCATTCTTTCAGAAACGTCTGAAAGAGTTTAAATATTTGAAGTTTTGATTTTGATACGATTCTTTGTTTCAATCCTGAATAATCAAATAAATCATAAAAACAATAGAAACACATCCACACAGACGAGGAGCGAGGACTCTCCGGCTGATCAGGTCTGTATTGAATCACTGTTTTAACTTGCGATTGATGTGATGGAGACTTCGTTAACAAGTCGATGCAGAAGAGACTTTTCTCTATCAGAAACAGACTCGTTCATTTTCACATCAACTAAAAGAAGTCAAAGTGTGGATCAGCTGTCGTCGTCTCTTATCGTTCAGTCGAACTGAAACCTTCCAAACCTCGCCGACACATTTCCTCTTTTTTATTTTAAACTCTTTTAAAACTGACATCGTCACGCGTTTAAGACGTTTGCAGACGATCTGGTTCTCTACACTTTCACCAGCTTCAGAGCAGTTTGTCTCGATCTCATCTGTTAATGTTTTTAGTTTCTATCAGCGGTTAACCTCGCTGCAGTTTCTTTCTGCTTCTCAACCAACCACTTGATGATTAAGGTGTAACGTAGAGATGATACGATTCACTCTCGATTTATTTTACAAAATGCTCCTGTAGATAAATGATGACTGAAACAGATTCCTTTAGGGGCTGCTAACCCGCTGGTCATTGTGGTTTGGTCTTTTAATGTTTGTTTTCTCTCCACAGGAGGAGGTGACGGCAGCTTCTCGTTGTGGTGTTGATTAAATGCTGCATCACGTTGGTTGTGTTATTTGTGTAGTTCCTAGTTCCTGCAGTCTTCTTGTGATATTTTCACAGTTTTGATCTTCTCTCCTCTTTTATTTTCTGTCTTTGTGAAGCCAAAAATGTTTCCTCACCTCCGATTTATAAGACGGTGCTGCGTCCTCAATTTCTAAAATCTCGCTCTACAGCTGCTGACGCTCACGAGTACCGATGTGAACCTTCGATTAATCCCGATTTTACGATTAATCTTTACATCCTTTTGTATTAAATTAACTTTAAACTGACTGAGGGCAGCGCACCGACAGTCTGACGGAGGATCTGAGAGGAGCTGAAAATATTAAAACACTTTTAGACGTAAAGTTTAAGAACAACTGTAACGACAGGATTAATAAAGTATTTCAGATTCAGATTCTTTTACAGTCAATGATCAAATGTGCTCTTCTTTTTGTGTTGAATGTATTTAATTTTTAGTAACTTTAAGGTATTTCTGGTTTCTATGGAGACCCTGAAGTCCCAAAAAGTTTAAAAAAGACATCTTGTGAGCACAATTACTATATTGTTTTTTTATTTTTGGGACTTCAGGGTCTCCGTAGGTTTCTAACCCAGTGCAGTTTATTCCCAGCATTAGTTGCATGTTATGGGATTTTTTTTTTTTTTACACCTTTTGTGTCTGAATTCTAGTCTTCACTTCTGTAAACTTTTTCTTCCTCTTTTAAAGGAAACTTCCCCTGTGTGTTGAATTTACAGAAAGAAGACTGTGCAGTCTAAAATAAATGAAATGCATTCATTTATAACAGCAGAAAGAAAGATGTAATATTCAGAGCAGCAGCAGTTTGCAGGCTCTTATAATATAACATTATCATTTATATAAATAACTGCAGATTATTCTCGTTGTAAAACACTGAACTGTTTCTGAGTGTGATGTTTGAACTTCTAAATGACGATCAGATTCCCGGTGTGAGGAGCCGGTTAGAGTCTGATGAATGAGCAGATTTAATAATGAAACCTGGTGAAAAAAGGAGGAAGGCGACCTTCTTCATGTTAGAGGTGATTTATACTCACAGGTCATGAAGTGGTCTCAGTGTTCAGAGGAAGGACACGACACGGTTCAGCTTTGTTTTCTTTTCTGCAGTTTCGAAACCATCACCCAATATTTCTTCTTCTTTTCCACCGGCTTCAATGTGAGGTGTGAATGAATTACCGCCCCCTGCTGGTCTGGAGGGTGCATCGGTAGACTTGAAGAAAACAGGTAAAGGATGATATTTGGTGTCCCTAAATTTAGCTTAAAGTCCCAACAAAAGACAGAGCAACATTTTTTTGATTGATTTTTTACCCCTGATTCATTTTCTATAATTTCTGACAACAAAAAATACAACCACCAGCGACAGGTGAATGTGTATGAAGGGATTAGTTGTTTTTTTTTTTCATGTTTTATCAATCCCTGAGGTGGTGTGTGGGGGGGGGGGGGGGGGCTATGGACACAAGAGCTGTAGGGGGTTCAGTGCCTTGCTCAAAGTCACCTCTGCAGTAAACAGGAAGTGACCTGGCAGCTCTCCAGCTACCTGACCGACTTCCAGATTTTTAGTCTGCACCGGGATTTGAACTGGCAACCCTCCAGAACCAAACCCAGGTCCCTACAG
>NC_083622.1:2504227-2506727 GCF_963584025.1 Labrus mixtus | reverse complement strand
ACCGCTCACACTACGAGATAACCTGAGCAGAGAATCGGGTTCCGAGCAGCCTCGAGTCGGGAGCGACCCTGCGATTGTCGGGAAAGGAAGAATCGTAGCTCAAATCGCCCCCCCCGATTATCCTGCAGTGTGAGCCGGGCTTTAGCCATCTCCGTGGCAGGAGACCCAGACGTCCCTCTCCCCCCGACAACATTTTCCAGCGCCGCTTTTGTGATTTTGAGCTGGTAAAGTGAGCTCCGGTGCCTCCCTGGGGTCTCCCTCTTCCCAGAGAGGCACCCAGGTGAATCTTGATCATAACCCTGAACCGCCCCCCAACCGACGACTTCCGCGGCTCTACTCCGAGCTCCCTCTGGATGTGTCGGCTCCTCGCCCTCTAACTGATTTCATCCACATGTATCCTCAATCTCATTCTGTCAGTCACTACCCACAGCTTTCAATCGACTGGAAAAATCCAAAGCTTTTGCCTCCAGGCTCGGCTCCCTCTCCACCACATCGGTCCAGTAGAACACCCGCATGATGCTGCACCAACAACCTGATACTTTAAAGTCCTTCACTCGAGGCGACGACTTATCTCCCTCAACAGAGGTCGTAATCCACCGTTTTCATGGTGAAACATGGCCTCAGCCTTAGAGGGGGGGGGGGGGGGGGTCGAGCTGCTGACCCCTCATCCCAACCCTCTTCACACTCAAGCTGCAAACCGCCCTCAATGCCCGCTGGAGGTCACATCCCGGAAGAAGCCGACAGAACCACCATCATCTCCAAAAAAGTAGAGATGAAATATTGAAAATTTGGAGGCAGCCAAAACCAAAAACCCTCCTCCCCCCCCTGACGGCGCCCTGAGATCCTATCCATGAAAGTTAGGTGACGACCCTAAAGGAGTCCAACACACACATGTCCAATTACACAGAATTAATAGAAGGGCACCCCCCCCCCCCACACACACACACACACACACACACACACACACCCCCAACTGTGTGGGTGAGTAACACAAGATGATTTCAGGCACATAATTTACTGGAAACTTCTAGAAAGAGAGACAGAGAGAGACCACCTTTGAGAATTGAGTCCTGCTGGATCTCTTCTTCTGTCTGTTTGTGGAAAAAGATAAAACTTTGTGTGTGTGTTTGTGTGTGTGTGTGTGTGTGTGTGTATCTGATGGATGGTGTTTGGTTTGCAGAGTGAATCTCTGGATAATCTTTGCTGCTCTCTAAATAAACTGAGTCGTGTGTCCGCTGTTGGTTTGTGCACAGAGGCTTGTAAAAACACACAAACACATGAAACACAAACACACACAGATCAGCTGCAGGAAGGAGGAGGAGGAGGGGGGAGGGGGAAAAGGGGGTCCTGGCTGTTGAACCAAAATACACAGAGCTTTTATACAGAGTTTTTTCATCTTTCCCACCAGTGCCCCCTCAGCTGTCGATGACTTAAATCATCACTAGAGAAAACACAGAGACACCTTCAAGGTTTTTATTGCTGCGCTTTAGTTTTTTTAGTTGAAGGATTGCACACACAGCTGCAGGATCAACATGACCCCCGAGGTTCATATAAAAACCAGTCTCTCTTGGAGACAAACAGGGATGGCCTTAAAACATCTACCTCAGAGGATTACTAAAGATTTGAGTTTGAAGGCAGGAGCTGCAGAGGCTGGAGAGAGACATGTTCTTCTCCTTACAGCTTTGTAACGTTTACATCAATATTTTGTCTTCTAATATTTTGTCTTTTATTCTTTTCTTTGGGCTGCATGGTGGTGCAGTGGTTAGCGTTGTTGCCTCACAGCGAGGAGGTTCCTGGTTTGAATCCCCATCGGACAGGAGCCTCTCTGTGTGGAGTTTGCATGTTACATAGATCAGTTATAGATCAGTGATAGAGTAGATATAGATCAGTGATAGAGTAGATATAGATCAGTGATAGAGTAGATATAGATCAGTTATAGATCAGTGATAGATCAGTGATAGAGCAGATATAGATCAGTGATAGAGTAGATATAGATCAGTGATAGAGTAGATATAGATCAGTGATAGAGTAGATATAGATCAGTGATAGAGTAGATATAGATCAGTGATAGATCAGATATAGATCAGTGATAGAGCAGATATAGATCAGTGATAGATCAGTGATAGAGCAGATATAGATCAGTGATAGATCAGTGATAGAGTAGATATAGATCAGTGATAGATCAGATATAGATCAGTGATAGAGCAGATATAGATCAGTGATAGATCAGTGATAGAGTAGATATAGATCAGTGATAGATCAGATATAGATCAGTGATAGATCAGTGATAGAGCAGATATAGATCAGTGATAGATCAGATATAGATCAGTGATAGATCAGATATAGATCAGTGATAGATCAGTGATAGAGCAGATATAGATCAGTGATAGAGCAGATATAGATCAGTGATAGATCAGATATAGATCAGTGATAGATCAGTGATAGAGCAGATATAGATCAGTGATAGAGCAGATATAGATCAGTGATAGATCAGATATAG
>NC_083622.1:2461727-2491727 GCF_963584025.1 Labrus mixtus | reverse complement strand
AGTTAAAGAAAGGTCAGGGTCCTGTGTGTTTTGTTTGTTTTTTGGACATAAAAACATAGAGACAGAGAATCAGGGGATACGGGCGTGTGTGACTGTGTCCACTTACAGCTTATTTATGCTGACCGCTCCCTGAACCTCTATTTTAGAGCCAATCTCACGGCTGTTCACTGTAGTTAGGTTAGGAAGGTGTCTCACTACACGACTGTTAATGCTGTTTTTTATTGCTCTTGTGACCTCAAATGAGACTTTTCTCCGTTTCATCTCAGCGTTTCTGTGTTTATCATGCCGGTATCAGCTGGTGGTTATGAGTGACAGCAATCAGAAATGTATCATCTATTACAGAACAGCCTGCTGTAGTCTGTAGCTGGACACGTAGACTAACAAACCCTGTTACAGAGCACTGTGTTAACTACAAAAACTCAAGGTATAGCCTAGTGCCCGACCGATATTGATATATTGGTCGTATCTTTTTTTTTTTTTTTAGCTCTATGAGCGATCTGTAGAGAAAGATATAGATAAAAACATTTATTGTGTTGATCCCTCAAATGCAATTCTCAAACACGTGTGGAAAAGATACATAATGAAGACAAGATGGTCACTCAACTGGGAAGTAACTGCGCATGTACGTGCATCACAGCTCAACACTATGGAGAGTGATGATGTTGTAGTCCAAATAGCGCCCTCTGCTGGTGAAAGAGAACTGCAAGTTTTAATATAATGATACTCAAATTAAATGCGATTTGACTGGTGAATAAATCGAGTAATATCGGCGCATATCTGAGATACAATTATCCGATACTGATAGTCACTGGATATGCTAATATCGGCCGATATTAATACAGGCCGATTAATCGGTCGGGCTCTAGTATGGACCCTAACGCAAGCGCCTCCTTTGCTGTTTGGTCTGACTTTAAAGCACTCATTTATCAGGGTTAAAAAAGTTGATATACAAAAGATACCCATGGTGAATAGTGAACACTCCAGATCATCATCACAGGGACTAAAGAGGAGTTATTAATGTTGTATCGTTAGGACATGTACTGTATGTTAGTGATCACATTAGAAGGAACATGTTACCTGTTTGCCCCTGAGACTCTGCTGTTTGGTTCAAAGTGAAAAATCGCTGATGCCTTGTGACACCTGTGAGTGTAGGTCTGTGTCACACACACACACACACACACACACACACACACACAAACACAAACACACACACACACTAGGATAACCTGTCCGAATAGATAAGTACGCCTGCGGACCTACACATTTATCAGAGGTATTTCTCTGGTACCTGTGAGAATCCTGACTGTCGGCTCCGCACATCTTCATCGGACAGAAAGTCTTTGTTCTGTCTGCGTCGCTGTTGTCATGGAAACTGTGAATCCAGACATATAAATAGGAATTTTTTTCAGGTTCATCATGTTAATGTTTGTACAACGCTCATAAATGTCTGAAAGTGTTGTTGCAGGTTTTCACAGATTGTTTGACAGTCTAGTTCATGGTGGTTTTAAAGCGTGTGGATGTTATTTTCCGGTCATAACCAGCTCACATGAAGTGGTGCAGGGTTTGCACGTTTCTTTACTTCACCCAGTAGGTACAGAAGTTCTTATTGTCAGACTCCTTTTTGTGTGTTTCTGACGAGCGTGAAGTATGTGTCTCTGATGTCACCACAGGTGGTTCAAAAGTGCAGCTCTGTTTCCTCCTCTTTTTGAGTGTGGAGGGTGCAGAGTGTGTCCTCTTTAGGAAGCCATGGTGACGTCGAGCTCACTGAGTCTGTGCAGAGTCAAAGATTTCCCTCAGTTCTGGATCAGTCATAGTGCTCAGGCCACTTATTTAGAGCCAATTAAAGGACGAATGTGCAACTTTCTGATCCAGTAGATGATGCCCTTGAGGGGTCAGCCCATCAAATGTTCCCACATTTCTAAGATTTTTAGGGTTAGGGTTAATTGGGTGTAATTGGCTACCAAATTGGGAGAAAGGGGGATAAAATCTGATACAAATTTATGAAAAAGGAAATGGAAAAAATCCTCGAAATGTGGGAACATAGGCACGCTCCCGCCCTTGAGCACCAGCATTAAACCAAAACAAACTGCTGTTTGGTGACACCTCCTCCATACTGAAGCCTCCGCTCTCCTCCAGCAACACTTGTCAGTTAGAACGCACCTTAAGCACCACTGAGCGCAAGCTGCGGACAAAGTTGTCCTTTGCTCGAGCTGTAATCGCCTGTGTCCTGCATTGTTCTGTTAGCATGCTAATGTTAGCGCGCTTTGGTTAGCTCGTAGCTTCATATTTCACGTAATTGACAAGGACATGACATCCAAATAATCAGAGAGTATGTTCTTCTTCTTCTCTCTAGTTCTTGACTAAAACAGCTTTTATACACAAGGGGAGGAGCCGGCTGTCCCGTCCATGTAAACACGGCTCTGACAACAACACAGCCAGCGGGACTCGAGCTTCTCCCTCATTGTAGACAGTCATGACTCAGAGACACATTTACACAGGACAAACTTTATGATTTATTTATGTGTCGCACATTCTTCCTTTAATATTCAACATAACATTTGCTTTGTTTTGTGGTTAATTCTTTCCAATGTTACGCCCTGTCGAGGGCACGCCAAGACACAACACAAATAAAGGCCCTCACTTCCCAAGCAGCCACGGAGAATATTTTATAATGTCTCTTTCTTGTGTCGGGATCACTTTAGATTAGATATCGGACAGACCCGTTCTAATATCAGTATCGGGTCAGATGTTGACGTATTTTAAATGTCAGATATTGGACTGACGGCGCTGATCCACATCACCAATCAAGAAAGATTTTTTGTGCCCTTCACCTCGCACAGTCTCACTCTGAAGACATTCAGACTGAACTGCAAGAAGTGCTCACAAAACATCTCCATGACGACGTTGAGACGAGATGGAGCAGCTCCTTCTGCGTGATTAAAAAAAGTCCAGTTCTTGCACTTCAGTTGCAAATATTAAATTTGAAAACCCTTACAGTTGTTGCAGCTTCCTGTTTTGAAACTGAAGTGAAACAAAAAAAGTGGATGGGTGTGTCTCGACTTTAGATGGTTACAATTTTAAAATACTCTTGTCTGTATTTAGATGAGGAGAAAAGGGATATCGTCCTCATTCTGCTCTGAATGCTTCATTTAGTGTTTTCCGCTGGACTGAGAGAATGGATTCTCTCTCTCTCTCTCTCTCTCTCTCTCTCTCACCTGGCTCTAAGAGGCTCAAAGGCCTGAGTGGAGAGCTCTTTATAAACCACCATGAACAAAGCGGGCGGGTGATTTACAGTGGAGGGTTTTTTATGGACTTATTGCTGTGAAGCTTTTGTTTCAGTGATAAATCCAAATGTTGTAGATACATGTCCTTTCTGCACGCAGAGAGTACATGTCAGCTTTTGTCTTTGTTTCAGATGTTGGTTCCCATGTTTTCTGTGTTTGGTGAGGTCTTCTCCCATCAAACGTTTATTCTGGGATCAAAATCAAAACGTCAACTCTTCCATTTTTTGTTCGGTCAGGCAAAGATGGCCATGTACCTGAGCAGGAAAAGTAAGGTTGAAGGGTCTTTGGATGCTGATGTTTAGGTTATTTTATACGTATGTTAAAAGCCAGACTGAAATTTGATTTCCGGTTCTTTAGATTGATAAACACAGTGGAAGTGTTTGAAAGCATTTGGTGCCTTAAAGAAATATCATGTATGTTATTAGGCTCTGTCTCGCTTTCTCTCTTTCTCTCTTTCCCTCTTTCTCTCTCTCTCTTTCCCTATTTCTCTCTCTCTCTCTGTTTCTCTTTCCCTCTTTCTCTCTCTCTCTCTCTGTCTCTCTTTCCCTCTTTCTCACTTTCCCTCTTTCTCTCTCTCTCTCTTTCTCTCTTTCCCTCTTTCTCTCTCTGTTTCTCTTTCCCTCTTTCTCTCTCTCTCTCTGTCTCTCTTTCCCTCTTTCTCACTTTCCCTCTTTCTCTCTCTCTCTCTGTCTCTCTTTCCCTCTTTCTCACTTTCCCTCTTTCTTTCTCTCTTTCTCTCTTTCCCTCTTTCTCTCTCTCTCTCTGTCTCTCTTTCCCTCTTTCTCTCTCTCTGTCTGTCTGTCTCTCTCTCTCTCTCTCTCTATTTCTCTCTCTCTCTCTCTCTTTCTCTCTCTCTCTCTCTCTGTGTCTCTCTTTCTCTTAATACACACACTGACATTGATTATTTTCTCTTTTCCTCTGCAGACGTGATCTCTCCGACTCACTTCAACCCGTACTTCCGGCGGCTGACGTTCGATGTTTCCTCGATGGAGAAGAACGCCTCCAACCTGGTGAAGGCGGAGCTGAGGATCTTCCGTCTTCAAAACCCTGGAGCGCGAGTGTCGGAGCAGAGGATCGAGCTGTACCAGGTACCAGCTGCAAACACGACACAACCATTATATAATGACACAGACAGGAGATCAAAGTTAAACTTCTGATCAGTTACTCTCTGTTACATCTGTAATGAAAACATGAATGGGGCAGCAGTCGCTCAGTCTGTAGGGACTTGGGTTGGGAATCGGAGGTGCCAGGTCGCTTCCCAAGTACCTCCTGACCCCCCCCCCCCCCCCCCCCCCAACGCTCACACACACAGACATTTTTACACTTTCTCTTCTTCTACTGTATTTAACACTTAAAAAAACAAACTCCTCCTCCTGTAAGTGTGTGTGTCTCTCTGCAGCAGCTGGTTCACATGTTCACAGTCAGATAGTACTGACAGCAGTTCTGCACACACACACACACACACACACACACACACACACACACACACACACACACACACATCTTATCCAAACACAGTGTGTGCGTGAGGGAGGACGGGACAGGCCGGTACAGAGAGCTGATAACGTCCAGCTCATACATCACACACACACACACACACACACACTAATATTAGTGTTTTTTTTCTGATGTTATGAGTCTGCGTCTTCAGATCTTACAGTTATATCTCTCCTGCTTTACACATAAAAAACTAAATATAGCATTTCATAATCAAGTCAAAACATTTCCTTCTTCTGTGTTTGTAAAACTTTGTTGTAGACGGTGAGCCGGTGAACAGAAAATCTATCAAAACAGTTGAACATGTGCGACGTGTGTACGGCCTTTCACAAGCTTAAAAATATTTTTAAAACAGCGTGGGTACATTACACCTGTAGGATGGAGGCCTGGGTATAATGGTCACGCTAACACAAGATTTTGATGCAGTCAGGTGAAGCTACCCTCGGATTAATAAGGGCCAGTTTAGCTGAGGAGAAAACATTTTTATTTCAGATTCAGAAGGGACACGTTGCAAACAGGTATTGCATAAAACATGATGAAACAGCAGATAGACAGTGAAACAGACTTATAGCTTTTATGCACTCTTTATGTTTTGTTTATTTATCTCACTTTATGTGCAGGCCTACTGCTAACGTTAGCCACACTCGGCAAACACTTTAAATAAATTCTGCTCAATTTTGACTTCTCTTCCTGAGTGTTTTCTTACCTTTTAGACTCGTTGATTAGTCTGAATTTAAATTTCCATTGCCTAGGAACAGGTGTTTATTTTGGATTCTGGAGGGACTTCTTGCATAAAACATGAAGAACATCAGAGAGACAGAGAAACAGACCTCCAGGAGGAAATGGTTAATGGACTTTCATACAGTGCTGATGAAGCAGTGGGAGCAATTCAGGGTTAAGTGTCTTGCCCAAGGACACATCAGACATGTCGCTGCAGGAGCTGGGAATTGAACCCTCGACCTTCCGGTTGAGAGACGACCGACTCTATTGGTGACTGTGGTTCAGGAAACTGTTGATGGGGAGAGAGACGCCAATTACTACCACAACCAGTCCCCAGATAAGAGGCAGAGCTTTGACCCATGGACTTAATTTATTCTACTAAATGTGATAATTCAAAGGCTCAAGGATTGCAGCAAATGTAGTCCAGAGCTACTCCAGACAAACTTCTCCTCACATACTGTAGCTTGGCAGTGCCGGCAGGTAAAAGGAGTTTGGGGAAAAGATTCTTTCTTAAACAGAGAAAAAAAAAATAACCAGACAATAAAATCCCCTTCCCTGATCCACCACATGAATAAAAACCTCCTCATCTCCGGCACCGGATTCTCTCTCACTGTTTCTGTCCGAGCCTCGGCGTCTCCTCATGTCGGGTTTCCCACACAGGAGAAAAATCTGCAGGAAAAGTGTTTTACACATTAGTCTGATATGAGCCAACATAAACACATGGATCTGAAGGACAGCAGAATAACAGCAGCCCGTCCAGCATCTGGTTACACTCTCACGGCTCCTCCCAGACCTGACTAATCAATCACAGAGTAGAGAGCAGGCTGCTCCGCTGAAAACCAACGCCTCAAACAACAAAGACACCTCGTCTCTGTTTATGTGTTTTGATGGCTGTGGTGCAGTTAAAATACGACCCAGCCCTGATTGAGACTATCAGCTGATTGTGAAAAATACCAGCACCATCAGACCCCTTCATCTTTTTTATCAGCTGGAATCTATGAAACGAAAACGAAATCCTCCATCGTTCACTCTGCTGCCTCCACAAACCAAACATGACTCTGTGCTCTGACTGCTGTTATGGCTGTTAAATGTTTTAGTGTCCTAACACCGACCAAACGTTGACCTCTGACCTGCGGATCAGACTGCACTCACGTGGTTCCTTTTGGAGGTCATTTAAAGGGATACTTCACCCGGCTGAAACATGAATCTGTGTTGACATCGGGTCATTTATATAGAAATGTGAAATACATTTTGAAGTTGGTGCCTTCTTGGCCGAGAAAAGGCAGAAAGTGTCTTTTTGGCTCATGTGGATGAAAGACACCAACTCCCAGAATGCACAGCACCGCAGGCCACTCCCACTAAGGTCCGAATCAGATTAGCTTCCTAGCAATATGGCGGACGTTAAGTTTCGATTCTGGGAGTGAGTTCCCACCCACTGATCTGTGATTGGTCTGTAGCTTCAGTGGTCGAAAATATGAGGAACTAGCGTTGTAGTTTCACCCCGCTAACCTCAACAGCTTCCAGTGACGCAAAAGTCTTCATTTTGCGTCACTGGAAGCTCCTTTTCAGACTCAGAAATACAAAGATTTCCCATCTCAGGGGGAAATGAGGGCGGGATACACGACCATTCAAAAATACTACCAGGTTTCTAATGATACAAAGCTTAATGCTAATGGGTGAAGTATCCCTTTAATTTAAAGATGATCCATGCTGATGTCCAGGTCCGAGGATTTGGATGTTTAACCAGACTGTGGGGAATTAAAATGTTTTATTTCACAACTTTGACCCGTCCTGTTTTGTCTTCAGATTTTAGGACACAAAGACTTGACGTCTCCGACACAGCGGTACATCGACAGCAAAGTGGTACGAACGCAGACGGAGGGAGAGTGGCTGTCTTTTGACGTGACGGAGGCAGTGAGTGAATGGCTGAACCACAGAGGTGAGAGAGACGAGCCCATCACCCTTTTTCATTGGCTCTATGTTTTATTCTGAAACGTCACCTTTTATTGTTGTTTTGTCCACAGACAGAAACAGTGGGTTCAAGCTCAGCCTTCACTGCCCCTGCTGCACGTTTGTACCATCCAACAACTACATCATTCCCAACAAGAGCGAGGAGCTGGAGGCACGCTTTGCAGGTAACACTGTCAAACAATACAACAACAAGAAATCATCTCTTACCACCTTCTGAGTTCACTAAACAAACCGTGTCACAATGATTCAAGTTTGTGGTTCATTTCCTTCTTAAAGGCAGGGTTGGTCATTTTCAAAAACTAGCATGATTTTGAAAGTGGCATTCCCCACAGTGCTCCGTCTGCACCCACCCCCTCCCCTCTGTGCTCCCTCATAAGCCACGCCCCCTCAATTACATGCACGAGCGCCGTTGCTCCAGAAGCAGGACCTCAGCTCATCGCTCTTTGAGTGTAGGCTAGAGCACGCAAGAGAGGTAGAGAACGAGCAGGGAGACAGGGAGGCGTCTGATTGGTTCATCAGATTGGTACCTCGTGGCAGACATTGGTTGAAGTTTTTACAGGCTTACAAACTGATACAGATGACAGATTTTCTTTGTTCCTTTTTCAGAGAACATGAGTTATTAATTTCTGTCAGGACCTAAAGACAATTTCCACCAAAAATCTTAAAAAGTGGATCTGGAGAAAATTACCAACCCTGCCTTGAATGTATAAACTTAAAGACACAGATGTGAACAAATCTGCTGTTTTAAAATCAAAACTAGGTTTTTCTGATAAAGTTAAGACGATGTTGGTGAGAGAGGCTCAATCAATCTCTCTGTTGTGTTTCAGGTATTGATGACAGCTTCATCCATGATCTGAAGGTGTTTAAGAAACGGCGGCACAGCGCCCGTGCTCCACACCTGCTCCTCATGCTGCTGCCTTCCTACAGACTGGAGTCCCAGTCCCAGCACAAGACCCATCGATCCAGGAGAGCTCTGGACGCCGCCTACTGCTCCAGGTACTCACCTTAAAATTCACAACCCACCTATATCCAGGGAGATTCTCATTTGTACTTCACTCCATAAAAAAACAGTTTTGAGTCACCACCGCCCTTCATGCCTTTGCAGGAACGTTCAGGACAACTGCTGCTTACGGTCTCTCTACATTGACTTTAAGAAGGACCTGGGCTGGAGGTGGATCCATGAGCCAAAGGGCTATGAGGCCAACTTCTGCGCCGGAGCCTGTCCATATCTGTGGAGCGCCGACACCCAGCATTCAAAGGTAAAGTAAGAGAACCCCCGGTCAAAGGTTTACCACGAACAGTACTTCAGGTGTTCTTCATGGTACGGCTCTGCTTCTTATCGTTCCAGGTGTTAGGTCTGTACAACACCATCAACCCTGAAGCGTCGGCGTCGCCCTGCTGCGTCTCCCAGGACCTGGAGCCCCTCACCATCCTCTACTACATCGGCAAGACCCCCAAGATAGAGCAGCTCTCCAATATGAAGGTCAAATCCTGCAAGTGCAGCTAGAGGCCCCGAGACGAGAAGCTGACCGGACTCTCTCTGCCCCTTCATTCACTCAAACGCAGAGAACTCCGGCTACATACAGACAAAGTGTGTGTACGCCCCCCTGATTTTACTCTCAGCAGTGTTTCCACACACAGGAGCGCCGTGTTGGGCATTACAGTTCACATCATACATGGCGAGTGCCGTCATGAAACCACAAACCTGACTTTGACCGCCACCAGAGGTGCGGTGTGGAAGTACTTGGTCACATAGTTCACACTGCTTCAAGGAGCTCTTGCTGAGATCTTCATGACGAACTCATGAGTCCAGGTCACCTCACGTTCTGCTTTTCAAAGCGTTAGGAGATGTTTTGCAGAACGACTTTGGACGGACACACCAGCGTGGACGTCTGTTGCTGCAAACGTCTGAGTGACAATGTTCCTGTGTGGCCAAACAAACCCACACTGAATCCTGTTGGATTATGGTCCTACAGCAGCTG
Organism: Labrus mixtus; assembly: GCF_963584025.1. NCBI lineage: Eukaryota > Metazoa > Chordata > Actinopteri > Labriformes > Labridae > Labrus > Labrus mixtus. Next base: position 2,482,273 of record NC_083622.1, on the reverse strand, counting down.
AAAGAAAACATGAACAATGGACAACTTTTCACAGAGGACCTGGGCAGCTTTACAGAGCCAGACGTTTTTAGATTTTTAAGAGAACTCTCTCCACATTTGGCTGCTGACACGAGTTTATAAAACTGGTTTAATGGAATGAAATACAATTGTACCATAGACTGTATATATGAAGTGGACGTAGCCACTGTGACTTCACCCGTTGGTTTTATCGACATTATGAAGTCCCCGAGCTTGGGTTTTGGGTGGATTCCATTTTGGTTTTCGGTGCGAGAAGTGATGCTAAACTGGGCGAGAGGATGGATACAGGTGCATACTCAAGTTGACAAATTGCACAGGAAGCCCCACCCCCCAGCTTTATGGTCTTGAGAGCTCAACAGTGTGGTTCTAGAAGTTAAAATCCCGTTCATTTTCTCCATAGTAGATTTTTATTAAAGCCATAATGTCATAAACATCCAAGGTGGGCTGACCACGAGCGACCGGAGTGTCAACCTTGTTTTCGGAACAGTATGGTTAATTCGCGATCTCGGCGAAAAGAACTACACTTCCCACAATCCTAGAGTGCTGATTGACGTCTCTAATTGGTGGAGCGCGCTTGCAAAGGGAAAACATTTTGCGCTGAATCAAATGTGTTAAAGTCAGGAGTATTAGGGTAGCTGGTTTGGTTCCAGCTGGAGGATTTGAACGGGGAAATTTACTTCCAGTACAAAAGCCTCTGCAAAAGTGGGCGGTCACTGTCAAGCTCTGTTTGACTCTTAATGGGACCATTATTTTTTCAAAATGTCCATCATGCAGTGTTGAAAAAGTCTTGAAACTAGAGACCATCTCACCAAATCAGCTGAGCAGTAGAACCACTTTCTCATAGACCTCTATGCAATCTGAGTCGCCCTCTGCTGGACGTTAGAAGAATGCAGGTTTAAGACACTTCTGAGTAAGCTTCAGTGTTAAAAAAAAACAAAAGGCCACGCCCACTTTTTTATATACAGTCTATTGAAGCAGAATGTGATGAAGCCAGTTCAGCGCCTTTAGTTGTAATACCGCTAATGGCCACTTGACACAGTAATAGGACGTTTTTGACTGTGTTTAAATGTTGTTTTAAATGTAGATCGCATCAGAGAATTTGGTCAGTATGAGTTAACTAAGACACACTGATATCAGCCAAATAAAAGGAAAACAAGTTTAAGACAACAAAAATATTTGAAATAAGTTTTAATTTTTATGACATGTCTGGGTCATTTTGATGAGCAAACAGACAGCCTTGTTATATTGTCAGTTTTCTGCACAAGGCTGGCTACACACTAGATGGTGTCAGGTCCGATATTGGGTCCAATTCAGGCAAGCCCCGCCCCCGACGATATGGGGGGCGTGGCCTGATTCGAGGCTTGTCTCAACTGAATATTTATCGAAATATGAAAAAATGTGAGGTGTCAATACGATTATTTTAAAGCACCTGATCGGGTCTGAGCCTCCCCGCTCTGGAATCATAAATACCAAACATGTTGGTTGTTTACGTTTCCGGATCGTGCTTCTCCCAACGAATACCTGTAATAACCAATGAGAGCGAGCAGACCGGGAAGCGTCACCAACCCTGGATGTTGCGTTCTTTCACAGCTCACAAACATGGCAGCGAACAGAAAGCGCTTATAGCCTACCGTCTTCTCAGCCAGAATTTCAGCCATTCTCTTTTTTTTTGTTTTTTTAGTTTTTCACTGCAAAACAGAACGCACGCCAGGACAGCCAGCTGACGACGTCATCCGTCCTCCATGTTTGCTTTTTCTCTGAAGGCACATGAAGTTCTGTGAGATCTTGCAGGTCTGTCCTTATGTCGGTGGTTGCCTACGTTTTTTACATTCGGTTAAGATTTAAAAACCGTCTCGTTGTGTAGCCAGCCTGAGGCAGTGAACCGGTCTGCAGAAGAGGAAACTCTGAAATCACCTTCAGCTGGAAGAACACACGAGATGTGATGAATCGTTAGCAGTGGTTTTAAAGGCTTTATATACTTAAATATAATAGAAATCAAGTATATCCTCTGAAAATAACTCTGTGAGTCATGACTGTCTACAATGGGTGTAACACCCGAGTCCCACTGTCTGTGATGTTTTCAGAGCTTTCCTAGCCGTAGCTTCAGTTTGTTTACATCGCCCGGATGGCCGGCTGGCTCCTCCCCTCGCATATAAAAGTTGTTTAATTGAGGGAGTAGGGAAAAGAAGAGTAACATACTGTACTCACTGCTTAACTGTGTTTCTAGATCACGCTCATTTCAGGTAAATTTACATGCAGTGTGAAGATACGAGCATAATAAAGATCGCTAGCATTAGCATGCTAACACAACAGTGCAGCGCGAGTTGTTTTGGTTTCACGCTGGTGCTCAAGGGCGACATCTGCTGGATCAAAAAATCGCATATAAAGCCTTTAAAGTCGCGCCAACACATGAACTCTTTCTGACACCACTGCACACACACACACACACACAGTTCACGCACATGCAGAGACACACACAGACGCGTCTTCAGCACAGGTTGGTCCGTGTACCTGCATCACCTCACACACTCCTCACACACACACACACACAAAGCAAAGACAAACACTGGAAGTATAAGTGATAAGTGTCTATATGTGAATTAATCCTGAAATAACACCTCCTCAGCCCTCTGCAGTGTTCACGCCTCCTCCTGCGTACATGTATACATAGATAGATTTACTTTATTGATCCTCATGTCTGGGTTTTTTTTTCTTGTATTGTATCTCTTTTTCTTTTTTCTAAAACTGTCCATGCTCTGTTATCTTTGTAATTATTAATATTTATGATGTTCTGGTTCAGCGTCCTGTAAATTCTGACCCCTGTAGAGAGCGGATAGGTCTACCTTCACACTGCTGATGTTTAGTATTTGTTTATTTTTTGTCAGATACAGACTTTAGAAAAATTATACATTTAAGGGAAAGCCATCAGAAGAGAAAATACATCACATAACTCTGAAGAATCTTTTGGGTTTTTTATTATAACAAAGCTCTCGTTTCCATTTCTGTGAATTCATCAGCAGACGTTTGTTTTCTGTGTTTTAGAGGAACGAACATTCATCTCTACCAGAGTGCACGGTTGAAACATTACTTTACACGTCATAATCAGGAGGTTACAGGTTTCATTTTCTTATCCAATATCTAGAACATCATGAGCTCAACTGAGGAGGCCGCTAACCTTCAGAGAGGAACAAGCTTTCATCAATTACGTTATTTTATTGGCAACAGAGATCAAACCTGAAATGGTGGCTAGAAGTTTGAGCTAATTTAATTTATTTTTTAAACCCAAATATTAAAGGTGGAGTCAGTAGCATCGGTCGTTGCAGCTTGTAAACACGACATTCAAACTGGCCTCTCTGGAGGATGTAGTGTGTACGTTCACTGCTTGTACCTACGCTGCAAGCTACCCGCACGCTAGCAAAAGCTAACCACCAGCGAGGGGATATTGCAGGTGTTTGGCACCTCACTATTATTCTACTTTCGCTTCTTTGGCGTTTCATCCATGTCAGTCATATTTGCTGGTTTAAATCACGTCCAATGGCTGAATTGTATCCCCTCTTAAACTCACCTGTGCGCTGTCATTGGCTGGAGGAAACACACCAACTCTCCGCGCCCAGAAACGTCCTAGAGTCAACACAAACCAATCTGAACGTGAGTGATGATTGAAAAGCTGCTGACTCTACCTTTAAAATTCTAAAGTTTTCTAATAACATCTTAATTTAGAATCAGCATCATACATTCTTTGAAAACAAACAGGAAATATGACAGATTATTAACACCAGACGTCACCAGATTAAATAATCCTTGACAGAGATTCACCAGCTACAGGAAGTGACATCACAGTCAGGCTCCTCATGACAGGTGCTATGATATGAAAGTTACACAGTTTACAGACACACTTTTAACGTTTGTATTATTCACTCAGTGCGCCTACTTTTAGCTAAAACTCAGAATTCAGTGATTATGATGATATCTAGCGTTGTGCTAATTCTCATGTGAGTGAGGGGCGGGGCTAACCTGGACAGGTTGACGGTCAATCACATTTGCAGCAAGAGCCTGAATGGGAAAAAAAGATATCAGCGACGATCTGGGATGATCCTATGGCAAGCCGTGTCAACATGTAAAGCTTTTCTGCTAGTCAGAGCTGCACATAATCTCACTTATAAGAAGATATTCACAATAACATTCTTACTATCCACGATTGAAATTTCAGGTTTCATCAAGAACATTTCTTCTACGACAGATAACCTCACTTTTGGGCTTTCGGTTTCAGATATCTCCAACGGTTTTTGGATTTTTATCCCCCGGTTACGACCTGACACGCCCACTGCACACATGATGATTTTCAATGATATTTATGGTCTTGGTCTTGGTCTTGGTCTTGGCCTTGGTCTTGGTCTTGGTCTTGACTCAATCTCGATCCCTGAATGTTTTGGTCTTGTCTCGGTCTGGTAGCACTCTGGTCTTGGGTATGTCTTGGACTCGGTTACTGCACATATCTTAAGGGTTCATACATGAATGGAAAAAGTGATGTGGGGCGCCCCATGAACGGAGGCCTTGATCCTCGTCTCTGCAGCCTTTGGTTCAGGTCCGGCCTCAACCCTTTGCTGCTTGTCTCTCTCCTCCTAGCATTTCCTGTCTCTCTTTAGCTGATCCATCTAGTGAAAACAAAAAGGCCCAAAAATATGTCTTTGATCTTGGATATCTGAAATAACAATTGTGGATAGGAAGAATATTATTGTGAATATCCTCAATGCTTATTTTGACATGGAAGAACTGCATCGCATACATCTGTAATCTATCTCTGTCTAGCTTTTAATGTTAGAACTGCTTGCCACAGTGTCATCAGCGTAACATCCTATTGTCATCAGTGTGTCAAATGTTCCATTTTCTTCCTTGCAGAGTTGCACTGATGCTGATTTTATTTTATATTGTAGAAACGTAACCCCCTCTCCACCAGTGTCAGCAGAGCGTCTCGACTCTGTCACAATAGAGCTGTTATTAAAATTCATATGTTTTTGTTGTTATGATGATGACGATGATGAAGAGCCCGTGCTGAAGTGTAACACACACGTGGAGCTCGGCTGGTAAATAAATTATTTAAGTCTGAAGGGATCCTGATGTTCAGCGTTTGTTTGGGTCTCGTTTGTTTGTCTGAAGTGAAATTTAATCTGAGCTCTGCAGCGTGTGTCCTTACCTCCTCTCTGGAAACTTTTACCCTCGTCCTCCTTTCTCTCTCTTCCTCCTCTTAAATACCTCAAACACAAATACCCGGCTCAGGTTGCTTCACCTCTGTTAATTGATCGGGCCTCCTAACATGCGATGAGATCAAAGAATGTGTGTTTGGTTTCAAACTAAAGAAAGGGACGCAGATGCTAATGCTGAGGTTCAAATGAGTGTGTGTGTGGTCTGCAGTGGACACAAACAGGTAATGTGAACAATGTGTTGAAAAGTATAAAATGACATTCTGTGTTTTCACCAAAAGGAAGTATGGACTGATCTAAAGCATCCCAGTTTCTCCTTACACAGACCGGATCAGAGCAGTATCTGGAGGTCAGACTGCAGACTGGACACGGGTCAATCATTAGACTTTAGCTGACTGTATGATAAAGTGACAGCAGAGTATGCTTTCTGTCCTCTCTCACTTTCTCTGTATGAGGGGTAAGGACTTCATGTCAGGACAGAGACACATCGCCTAGTCCACACTGACATCTTTAACACATCCCTGCACCAGGCTGTGGATCCAAAGTGCCTCAACTCACCATTAGTCCTGTGCCTGAGAAGTCCTCTGCATTGTGTCTGAATAGATATCACCACCAGCTCTGACAACAATCATTAAACTGCTTTGGTCAGAACCTTCCCCAAAGACAACCTGCTGCATCCCGACTTCCCCTGACATCACTAGATGATACAGACTAGTGAACATAATGCACCTGCACTTTCTTTTAATGTATGTACCCAAGCACACTAGTGCATTATTTATACAGAACGTTCAGTTCTTAAAAATGACAATGCGTATATTTTTCAGTCATGTGTCGGTCTTGTTGTCCACAATTTATTTATGTTTTTTAATGTGGCAAATCTAAAGAAAAGAAAAGTTTGATTCCTATGCATGCAAAGTGTCTGATTCTGAGGTGAAAAATACCTGTAAATTCTTCATATTGTTGACGTAGCAGTGTGCCCATTCTCTTTAAAAGACAGAGATTTCAAAAGTATTCTGGATGTTACTCAGAGTACTGAGAGTATCCTGGATGTTACACAGAGTACTGAGAGTATCCTGGATGTCACTCAGAGTACTGAGAGTATCCTGGATGTTACACAGAGTACTGAGAGTATCCTGGATCTCACTCAGAGTACTGAGAGTATCCTGGATGTTACTCAGAGTACTGACAGTATCCTCGATGTTACACAGAGTACTGACAGTATCCTGGATGTTACACAGAGTACTGAGAGTATCCTGGATGTCACTCAGAGTACTGACAGTATCCTGGATGTTACACAGAGTACTGACAGTATCCTGGATGTTACACAGAGTACTGAGAGTATCCTGGATGTTACAGAGTACTGAGAGTATCCTGGATGTCACTCAGAGTACTGACAGTATCCTGGATGTTACACAGAGTACTGACAGTATCCTGGATGTTACTCAGAGTACTGAGAGTATCCTGGATCTCACTCAGAGTACTGAGAGTATCCTGGATGTTACACAGAGTACTGAGAGTATCCTGGATGTTACTCAGAGTATTGAGAGTGTCCTGGATGTTACAGAGTACTGAGAGTATCCTGGATGTTACTCAGAGTACTGACAGTATCCTGGATGTTACACAGAGTACTGACAGTATCCTGGATGTTACACAGAGTACTGACAGTATCCTGGATGTTACTCAGAGTACTGAGAGTATCCTGGATCTCACTCAGAGTACTGAGAGTATCCTGGATGTTACACAGAGTACTGAGAGTATCCTGGATGTTACTCAGAGTATTGAGAGTATCCTGGATGTTACACAGACTGCAGAGTATCCTGGATGTTACACAGAGTACTGAGAGTATCCTGGATGTTACACAGACTGCAGAGAGTATCCTGGATGTTACACAGAGTACTGAGAGTATCCTGGATGTTACTCAGAATACTGAGAGTATCCTGGATGTTACACAGACTGCAGAGAGAATCCTGGATGTTACACAGAGTACTGAGAGTATCCTGGATGTTCCACAGAGTACTGAGAGTATCCTGGATGTTACTCAGAGTACTGAGAGTATCCTGGATGTTACACAGACTGCAGAGAGTATCCTGGATGTTACACAGATTACTGAGAGTATCCTGGATCTCACTCAGAGTACTGAGAGTATCCTGGATGTTCCACAGAGTACTGAGAGTATCCTGGATGTTCCACAGAGTACTGAGAGTATCCTGGATGTTACAGAGTACTGAGAGTATCCTGGATGTTACTCAGAGTACTGAGAGTATCCTGGATGTTACATAGAGTACTGACAGTATCCTGGATGTTACACAGAGTACTGAGAGTATCCTGGATGTTACACAGAGTACTGAGAGTATCCTGGATGTAACTCAGAGTACTGAGAGTATCCTGGATGTTACACAGAGTACTGACAGTATCCTGGATGTTACATAGAGTACTGACAGTATCCTGGATGTTACACAGAGTACTGAGAGTATCCTGGATGTCACTCAGAGTACTGACAGTATCCTGGATGTTACACAGAGTACTGACAGTATCCTGGATGTTACACAGAGTACTGAGAGTATCCTGGATGTTACTCAGAGTACTGAGAGTATCCTGGATGTTACTCAGAGTACTGAGAGTATCCTGGATGTTACTCAGAGTACTGAGAGTATCCTGGATGTTATTCAGAGTACTGAGAGTATCCTGGATGTTCCACAGAGTACTGAGAGTATCCTGGATGTTCCACAGAGTACTGAGAGTATCCTGGATGTTACACAGAGTACTGAGAGTATCCTGGATGTTACTCAGAGTACTGAGAGTATCCTGGATGTTACTCAGAGTACTGAGAGTATCCTGGATGTTACACAGAGTACTGAGAGTATCCTGGATGTTACTCAGAGTACTGAGAGTATCCTGGATGTTACTCAGAGTACTGAGAGTATCCTGGATGTTACACAGAGTACTGAGAGTATCCTGGATGTTACACAGACTGCAGAGAGTTACCTGTATGTTGTGCGAGTCAGTGCGTTTGTTTGTTTGGATGCGTGCAGCCAAAGAATTCCTTTAGCGGTAATTTGACAGAACCTGATACCATCCTGTTCTGGTTTGCCGTGCGTCAGTGGAGACTGAAGTGTTGTCGTACGTTTGTAATAACACAGAGAGGCCGGCACTCCTTGAGCTCTGGATTACTGAATGTTTTTGTGTTTGACACATAAATTAGGGGGGAGAGGTGGGGGATGGGGGGGGGGGGGGGGGAGGTATTGAGGTAGCCTGAAGTAATCAGATTTTTCTCCTCCTTTCTTTCCTGTGCTGCCCTGTTCTAAGCCTGACAGGCGTCTTGAAGAGATCATTTTGGAGAAACAGTCAGGAAGGCGGCTCAGGATATTCAATCCCTGCAGCACCAGTCTGCATGTCTGTCCGATATTTAAATCAAGTTCAGTTCATTATACAAAGATTTACAGCTGAGATGGAAGGTTTCTTTCTATTCCTGACTTCACAATAATAATCAATGCATGAAATTATCCTACAAAGAGGGAATAAGTGTCCGATCATTTGAATCTGACCCATCTTCCCCTCTCTCTCTCTCTTTCTCTCTCTCTCTCTCTCTCTCTGGTAATATGAGGCCATTCACGTTCCTGGGTTTTGGGGGGGAGGGGTTTCTGATGGAGGTCTGAAGGGAAACCCTGTGATTTCTACATTTCAAAACTTTCTGACTTCAGTTCACTGTCACTTGTTTCTTCAAAGTCATCTCCGTGTGATTTGTTAACACAAAACACTCCTGGGCAAAGTGCTCTAAAAGATTGAAAAAAAAAATACGAAGCAGGAGAATTTAATTTACAATAACTTAACAAGAAATATATTTGTGTCCATGTTCAGTTTCAAACATGTGTCTTATCTGTCAGGTCTGTAACAGTCAGTAGAAGTAGAATCTAAACTCAGACTCAAATGTTTTAACACCTTTCATTATTCCGAAGTTTCTGCATCCCGGGCCGAGCTGATACACTTAAACATCCAGACCCCCTAGCGTATGAGCACCAGCATGAAACCAAAACAAACTGCTGTTTTTGTATCACCTCCGCTATTCTGAAGCCTCCGCTCTCCTCCAGCGGCACACCTCCAACCCCTCTCAGCTCGCTGTGGAGAGAGGTTCTGCTTGTGGAAATAAAAATGAAGACAGACCTGTCAGGTGAAGGAGAACAGGAACATTGAATATCTTGATATGCTGATGATGTGATTCTTTACACATCTATCCAAAAGTTAAAAAACTGGATCCAATGTATTTAGTGACATTGGTGGTTCTCTGGTTTGAAATTAAAAATATTTAATCATAGTGTGCAGATGAACCGGTTGTTGGTTTGCGTGCCCCATGTTGTCCTTAAAGTGGGCGGCCCATGTTCCAATGTGACCTACAATTCTACAATTCACTTAGCAGACGCTTTTATCCAAAGCGACGTACATCAGAGAGTAAGTACAACACAAGCAAGGATCTAGAAAAAAGGGAACAATGTCAGTAAGAGCAAACGATCAGCTTTGAGTCTGATTGGACACACAGGTGCTGACAGGAAGTGACCAGAGGTAAAGCACAACATTGAGGGCAGTTCTTGAGAGCTCTAATCAGTATAGAAACCATCTTATAAGTCGTCGTTATCAAACAAAAACCATCGTCATTACCATCATCATCATCAATAATATGGAGACCATCATCATTAAGTTAGTAGGTATTCATGAAAGAGCTGGGTCTTTAGTGTTTTCTTAAAGGTGCAGAGGGACTCTGCAGATCCAATGGAGTCTGGAAGTTCATCCCACAGCATGCAGCGTGTTACACGGTTATCATTCTACAGTTTATTTTAAGTCTCCTGCAGACTTACTGTTCCTGTTCTGTTTCACACTGAGGCTAATTTTATCACTTGTTGTACGCCAATCTCTGTAATGCTACACCTCTGAGAGCTCACACAACAACAGGCTGCGTGTAATGTATGTTATTATGTGATCCTCTGATCTTCAGCATGAAATCAGGAGATCAGCTGTTTATTGATCTATAAGAATAAAACCCAAACAGGTTTTTGGGTTGTAGAGACGTACTTACACATGTTGATATTGACACAGAAATGGGAGACGGTCTGAACACTTACCCACACACACAAACACACACACACACACACACACACACACACACACCAGCTGAACCGAATTGTAGTATTTCTAGATGTGGGTGCGTAGTTCACAGGTAATCTCCTGCTGATTTCAAGGACGAGTGTGAAAAGACAAATGGCAGGACCCGGAGCTATCTAGAAAACGTCAGGAGATCTGGGGCAGACTGGGGCTTGTGTGTGTGTGTGTGTGTGTGTGTGTGTGTGTGTGTGTGTTTATGCAAGGCCATGTGAGCCCCCCCCCCAGGAATGGACCCCCTCATTGAATGGAGCGTTGTGTCTCTGGCCTTGATTCTGAGCCAAGAAACCGACTGTCCCTGTCCATCAAAGAGCCTGAACCCACTGACCTGAGGGGTGGGTGGGTGGGGGGGGGGGGGGGGGGGGGTTGAAGCCAGAGAAATAATGCTCTTTATTTGTTTATTAAAGTCGACAGCAGATAACTAACAAAGATTCTACAATATGTTTAAGATTCATTGAAAGTTTTCTGTGATAACCAGGTGAAGCTGAGGTGATAACAAGGGGAAAATATATCACACAAAGATTTCATGTGAGAAAATAAATTGAGATGAGTTTAAAATAAAATGAAGTTCAATGAAAAGAAACATCAACAAGTAGAAGAAGTGAAAGAGTTCCTCTTTTGTTTGGTCCACAGAGCCGTCTTTAAAATCACTAAACAGTCAGACAAAGAAACAAACGTAAAAACCAGCAAGAAAATAAATATGAATGAAAACAATGAAAACAGGAAAAACCAACAAAAATACAGAAAAACAAGAAATACAAAATTAAAAACAAACCCCAGACAGACGACAAATAGACAAATGAAGCAAAAAGAAAGAAAGAAAGAAAGAATCAAATTAATTAAAAATAAAGAGAACGAGGCAAAAAAATAAATAAATCAAATCAAATCAAACAATTAAAAAATAAAACAACAACAAACAAATTAAAACAAAAAAGAAAAATAAGAAATTAAAAAGCAACAGCTTGTTTAAATATCTTGGACTCGACCTGGACACTAAACTCAGCTTTGATCAACTCACCTCTGACGCTCAGATAAACTCAGAGCCCCGTCTGTTTCACCTCGTCTTTTATCACATCTGTATGAAAGCATCATCCTCCTTTACTGCTCACCCTGTAGCTTCAACATGCTAACTGTTGCAAACAAAAATAAACTCACCTGCATCACAAATATCGCTTCATCATCAGCCTATTCTTACCCAAAACCTCTCACACCTCAACTACAGAGCCCTGACTCACAGCACGCTCACTGGATGACCCTGATGAACGCCACACGCCGAAACGCCTCGGTCTAATTTGTTAATAAAGTTGATCTGATTTTGACCTCTTCAAGCCTTTCACTCTTCCTGCACCTTGTTAGTTGGTGAAGTTTTGCCAGAAAATCTGCGTCAATTTATGCAACATGAAGCTACAAGCTAACCAAAGTGTGCTAACACAACAATGCAGGTAAGATTAAGATTTACTTTCATTGATATAGTTTTTTTATAGTTTTTTTTATAGTTTTTACACTCTGTAGTCATGAACACACACACATGCAGAAACAGGATCCTCTGGACATGCACTAATGGAGAGATGTCAGAGTGATGGGGCAGCCCACAGTGGGCGCTCCTGAGCTGATGGTGGGGAGGGGGTTTGGTGCCTTGCTCAAGGGCACCTCAGCAGTGCTCAGGAGGTACCTCTCCAGCTACCAGACCAACTTCCATATTTGGTCTGCACTGGGACTTGAACCAGCAACCCTCCGGTTCCCAACCCAAGTCCCTACAGACTGAGCTACTGCCGCCCAGGTAACAGGTGGATGCAGCTCGAGCAAAGGACAATTTTGCCAGCCGCTTGCGCTTAATGGTGCTTTAATTATGATGCGTTCTAATTGATAACTGCAATGTGCAAAGGGGGTTTGGAGGTGTGTCGCTGGAGGAGAGCGGAGGCTTCAGAATAGCGGAGGTGTGGCCAAACAGCAGTTTGTTTTGGTTTTGGTGCTCAAAGGCGACATCTACGTGATCAAAAAGTCGCACATTCTTCCTTTAAATACAGGTAAGTCACATGCTTATCATATGTGAATCACAGGTAACTTCTGAAGAAGAAGAAGACAGGTAAGGATTATTATAAGTAGTAGTTGTAATATTCTTATTATTACAGATTCTTTCATCTTATTGTTGATTTATCACACAATGAATGTTGATTTTATGTTCACATAAGTTCGGGTTCTTTTGAATTCAGGTGTAGAGACGGAGCTGTCAGGTAGAGTATCCTCTCTGTGTGTTAGGAGATAAATGATCCTGAATAAATCAAAATCACAAACTCTCTGCTCCATGAAGAAGCTCTTTATTAGATCTAACCTCTCGGTGAACCTGCTTATTATTCACACCCGGAGCCTCTTCATCATTAAACGGCTCCTTGCTGTCTGCAGGTAAATCAGCGTTCAGATTTCACTCAGAATAAATCTGCTGCTTAACATTCAGCTGCTCTCACATCAGATAAACTCCTGCTCACCTGCTGATCGACCGCCTGAGGGGGATTCACCAGAGTCTGCCTGACTCCACCTGAGCCTTCCTCACTCTGTGCTCCTCCTCTTCCTCCCCTTTCTGTGCGATGAAGATGTGAGCGGAGCGGAGAGGACAGCACAGAGCTGCAGGGCTCCGCTGCTTTCAGTCGTCATCAATGTACAAATCTTCATCACACAGAGAGATGATCAAACACTGACAAGACCTGACACCTGATGAAGAAGAGGAGGAGGGGGGGGGGGGGGGGAGGGAGGGGCAGAGGAGGACGAGAACAAGAGCAGAGGTCATAGAGGACAAACAGAGTGAGAGCAGGAAGGCCGGATGGAGGAAAGCAGAAGAGGATGATGAGATCTGACACCTGAGGAAGAGGAGGAAGCGTGCACGGAGGAAGAAACAAAAGAGGAGGAGGAGGAGGAAGAGAGTGAGAGAAAGGACAGGGAGGGGAAATGAAAATCAGGACGATGATTAGGGTCATAATGAGGTGATGAAGAGGGGGTCACTGAGTCCAACATGAGCTCAGACCTGCTCAGGAATCCTGCAGCTGTCAGAAAAATAATTATGATTGTGTCCATGTGCACGCGTGTGTGTTCATGCATGTGTGTGTGTGTGTGTGTGTGTGTGTGAGTGTGTGTTTACACGGTGGTTACACCTGAATGAAAGCAGATCTGCAGACCTCATGCTGGGACCTGATCCTGGTTTCATCTGATCCTGCAGAGACCTCATGAGCCGCTCTGTCTGACAGAAAGGAAAGCTCTGAAATCGATCTGTTTTTAGTTTGACATTCATGCATCGTAAACGGAGATTAGAAGTTATAACCTCTGCAGAAAGTGAAGTGTTCGCATCGAATCTACACCTTTACAGTAGCACGCCGTATGTTCACGTACACCTCTTCAAAAAAATGTGTTTGCATTGAACCAACGCGGATTGCAAGCGCTGTGATTGGACCGCTGGGTAGCATCACATTTCCTGCATTAACAACATTTTGTATCGCCTCCGTATTCAAAAGTTAACAGAAGGACAAATGCTACAATGTTTTTCATCAGTTTCAACTCCAAAATTAAACGCTCATGTGGTGATTGGACATTTGTGTATTTTTCCTGGTCTGCTTTTGGTTTGGCGCTTGTGTGTTTGTCCTTTCAGAGGCTGGGCGTGGCTTATTGGCTGCTGGAGCTCTCTGCAATCACTCACCTGTTCGTCATCTGTAATCACCGGCTGCAGCATTTAGACCCTGGTTCACCTCTCCCCAAACTGCCAGATTATTTCCGCCTACACCGTGGTAGATCGGCTTTTCAGAGTCAGTAAGACTTTTTTGTGCTTTGGATTACCCGTCACTAATTATCCCTTGTCTTCTTTTTATCCCCAGTGCCTCCAACCGATGAGCTCCAGCGCCTCGCCACCCTTCACCAGCCTCACTTCAATAAATACCCCTTTTACCCGCCACCCTGTTTTCTGGTCTTGCTTTTGGGTCCACTTGAAAACCTTTTAAGATCATAACACGCTCAGATTCAGTTGTCATCGTTTCCTGCACACAAACAAGCAGAGAATGAGGTAAAACCAAAAACTGGGGCTATAACTAACGTAGAAATCGCACTGCCAATTAGTGTTTTTAAGGTGAAATAATGCAGAGCTACACAGACGCACCAATACACATGCGTGGTGCTAACAGCGCCATAGGCCGCTATGGAGTAGTTCAGGCCTATAGCAGATTTAACCCCTAGTTTAAACCAGGCTGTAGATATTTAAATCAGGAGTTTACAAATGTTTATTCAACAGTTTAGATAAAGATGAATATGAAAAGTCTTCAGCGTTTAGACTCCGTCATGATGAGTTCATGCACTCGGAGTGATGCTGCGAGGCCGACGGCTGGATAGGAGTGAATGGAGACTGGTGCAGAGGAGGGTCGCAGTCTGCCGTGTTGATGCCTCCCGGCTTTCTTCTACACATTCGTGCTGTTCAACTTCTGGAGCTGGGGTGTAAACATGCAAGAGTAAATCAACTTTCAGTGTTTTTGAACATATATCTGGGTAACCTGAGAGTCTACTGACCCACAACATGTGAAATAAACCCATCCAGTCCTTTGTTTGTGGTCTGCATAAGTCTTACAACACAGAGATAAATGCTCCGTTTCAAATGTGCTCTCCTTGTGATGTCACAGTGGGATTCTGGTATAAAAAAAAATCCCCTCCCCTCCCCTGATATCTCCACCCATGGACTCCACCTCCAGCCTAGAGCAAAACTTTTGCACAGGTCAGTCATTTTTATTCTCTCTACAGAGGAGTGATGTCTACGGGGAAAACTCAGGGGGGGGGGGGGTCATTACATTTAAAGAGACACACACACCAAAACGGAGCGTTCTGAGAGAGCTGGTTTATACATTGTCACAAACCTCCTCTGGTGCTTGATTCATGTTATATTTTGAACAAAGCACAGCACAGATGTTTCATTTAGACCACAGGGGGACTGTTTGAAAAGGTAAAAAAGGGGGATAATATGTCCTCTTTAATATTTAGTTTCAATGCCTAAAAGTCAGAATAAAAGAATAAATACACTTTATTTATACATCATGTATGGCATGTAAAAATACTGAGTGTCTGACTGTCCTCTCACTTACTCACACACACACACACTCACACACACTCACACACACACTCACACACATTCACACACACACACACACACACACACACACGCTGGTTTTCATAAGAGAAGAATGTGCTCACCTCTGTATTTCTCACACATGCAGATCTAAAGCTTCTCCTGAAAGAGGCTTTGATGTGTTTAAAATATGAACACCACCTGTGGGTAACCTCAGGATGTAAGTACGCACTCTAACACTAAAACTAGGGGAGACAGAGAGGGGGGGGGGGAATGCCAAGGGAAAGGAGCCACAGGTCGGACTCGAACCAGGGCCGCCCGCTTTCAAGGACAACTTCCTCTGTACATGGGGCATGCAAACAAACTGCTAGGCCAACCGGCTAGTGTTAACCTGCTTCTTTAAACCAGTGTGTGTGTGTGTGTGTGTGTGTGTGTGTGTGTGTGTGTGTGTGTGTGTGTGTGTGTTTGTTTATATTTGTGTGTTGAGTGGGGGTAGGGGTGGGTGTTCAATCAGTCCCATGTTTAGGCTTCATTCATGTGTTCACAGAGCGACCTGTGTGTGTTCAGAGACACCTGAACCATTTAAACACAGATTACATCAGTGACACACACACACACACACACACACACACACACACACACACACACACACACACTTTACTAAAAAGAAGGCGCAGGGGGGGGTCCACCAGTCGCCTCCCACCTCCTCCTGGTTTGAATGCTGCAGTGTGACGCACAGAGGAGATCTGTTCATTCAGGTAACACCAGAGAGAGAGCTACTGTTCATCACACACACACACACACACACACACACACACACACACACACACACACATCATTATAAGTGTTACATGGAGTGGCTTATTACCCGACTCCATAAATCATGAAACAGATAATTAATGCGAGGGAACATTTTAATAACTTGTAATTAAACTTATAGGAAATAAAATCTCTGTTTTGATTGGCTCTGGGCTTTTTCACACTGTGACATCACAGCGTGCAAACACTCAGATCACTGCAGTGAAGCATTACTTTCATTTTCCAGCGGGGTTCACACACTGTGATTATACAGCTTAAATGTGCAAGGGATACTGTACACACTGCAAACACATTAGATATTCTTTACGCTGTATGTGAGACCCTCGTGGGGGGAACGAAGGAAATAGAAACCAGATGGTGTCAGTAATTTTTTTTTTTTTTAAGAGACGTCTGTGACCCACTTAGGGGTCCTGACCCACCAGTTGAGAACCAGTGCTGTACATAAAATGAGCTAATTTACATGAATATTTTTTTATCATTTTGTCAGGTGCAGTTCATCCCTTTACGTACTCCCGTCTGCGTCGTTGGTTCCTCTTGGCGTTTATATTGGATACTACTATTATATTGGCTACTCTGGATTCAGGAACTCTAGCTAACTACAGACCTATATCCAACCTTCCTTTTATCTCGAAGATCCTGGAGAAGGTGGTAGCTAAACAGCTGTGTGACTTTCTCCATGACAACAGTTTATTTGAAGAGTTCCAGTCAGGATTTAGAGTCCACCATAGCACTGAGACTGCACTAGTTAGAGTTACAAACGATCTACTTCTAGCTTCAGACAGGGGACTTCTCTCTGTGCTCGTCTTGTTAGATCTTAGTGCTGCTTTTGACACCATTGACCATCGGATCCTGTTGTACAGACTGGAGCATTTGCTTGGAATTACAGGGACTGCTTTAAGTTGGTTTGAATCCTACTTATCAGACCGATCTCAGTTTGTACATGTTAATGATGAGTCCTCTATGCACACTAAAGTTTGCCATGGAGTCCCACAAGGTTCAGTGCTTGGACCAATTCTTTTTACATTATATATGCTTCCTCTGGGAAATATTATGAGGAAACACTCCATACAGTTTCATTGTTATGCAGATGATACTCAGCTTTACGTATCAATGAAGCCCGATGGTACCAGTCAGTTATGTCAGCTAGAAACATGCCTTAAGGACGTTAGGACCTGGATGACCAGAAATTTTTTGCTACTTAACTCAGACAAGACTGAAGTTATTGTGCTTGGCCCTAAGAACCTCAGAGAGACTTTTTCTAGTGATGTGACTGTCCTTAATGACATCAGCCTGGCATCTAGCACCACTGTTAGGAATCTAGGAGTTATTTTTGATCAAGATATGTCTTTTAGCTCTCACATCAGTCAAGTTTCAAGAACAGCCTACTTTCACCTTCGTAATATATCCAAGATCAGGAATATCCTGTCGCAAAGTGATGCAGAAAAACTAGTTCATGCATTTGTTACCTCCAGACTGGATTATTGTAACTCTCTTTTGTCAGGGTGCTCTGGCAAATCTCTAAAGACTCTTCAACGGGTCCAGAATGCTGCAGCTCGTGTACTGACCAGAACCAGGAAATGGGACCACATTACTCCTGTCCTGGCTTCTCTGCACTGGCTCCCTATACAGTCTAGAATAGAATTCAAGATCCTTCTTCTCAACTACAAAGCTCTAAATGGCCAGGCACCATCTTATCTTAAGGAGCTACTAGTACCGTACTGTCCCTCGAGAGCGTTGCGGTCCCGGAGTGCAGGCCTGCTGGTGGTACCTACAGTCTCCAAGTGTACTATGGGGGGTAAAGCCTTCAGTTATCGGGCTCCTCTCCTCTGGAACCGCCTTCCAGCTGGGGTCCGGGAGGCAGACACAGTCTGTATTTTTAAGATTAGACTTAAAACTTTCCTTTTTGATAAATCTTATAGTTAGGGCTGGTGCTGGTGTAGACCAGCTCTTAGTTATGCTGCTATAGGCTTAGACTACCGGGGGAACTGGCACCCTGAGCTCCTCTCTCTCTCTCTCTCTCTCTCTCTCTCTCTCTCTCTCTCTCTCTCTCTGCATATACAGTACATCATATTACTGCATGTATCTATCTATAAATCTCAGTCACTAACCACCTACTTTCCTGGGAGCTCTTGAGCTCTCCTAGGCTCCTCAAGATCGTCGGTTGACGGCTTGCCAGAACAACCCCCACCCCACCACTACCCCCTCCCCACCGGATCGTGGGTTGGCGGCCTGCCAGAACAACCCCCCACACCCCCTCCCCTCCCCACCGGATTGCTGATGGACGGTCTACCTCCCCCCACCCCCTTGCTCTCTATCCCTCTTCCTGCATCTTATCCCATCTCTCCCACTATCCCTTTCCAAGCCCGGCGCAGTCTAGGCCTGTGAAGACTGTTTCGTCATGAGCCGGGGATCCGGCCGAAGATTTCTGCCTTTTAATAAGGCAGTTTTTTCTTACCACTGTAACTTTTGCTGCTTTGCTAAAGTGCTCATGATGGATAGGCCGGATCTTTGTAACATAGCAATAAATAAGGTCTTTTTACCTGCTCTTTTGTAATGTTAACAGACAATGAGTAAGGTATTTTACCTGCTTCTTGTAAAGTGTCTCGAGATAACACTTGTTATGAGTTGACGCTATACAAATAAAAGTTGATTGATTGATTGATGATATATTGTTCTGATTTGACGCTGTGACCTGCGGGATTTTCCTTGAAGGTGTATCAGGTGTGAATCAGTCAGGGGGGGGGAGGGGGAGGCTTTCTGCCTCCGTCTTTGATCTCAGCAGCTGCTACAGATATTTCTGAACCAATCTGCTGCTGGTCTCCAGTGGAGGCCATGTTTTTTTTTTGTTCCTGTCACCGCGGGCTGCAGGTGACACTACCTGAAGGGTATGAACAGTCAGAGAATAAAAGGACTGTGACAAAGCTCTAAAGACGAGGTGGTTCATATCATGATCAAGGACTCTGTGTGTTTCATACAGCTGAATTATACACAAGCTGAATGGCTCCTACTAACACCCCCCCCCCCCCCTTAAACCATGAAGTTTAGAGTTACATGATGTTTTTTTTTCTCAGCATGAAACAGGAGAAATCTGAAATCCAGACCAGTGTCCTGATCCAGGTCCAGACTTTGTAGCCTGGAAGTCTTTTTTGTTTCGTTGCAGCCCAAGGTTTTGGTTGAGGTGAACCAGTGAACAGGTGGATCTGTAGATGTAGATCACACCGGGGCCAACACAGGGATACCAGACAGAAAGCAGAGACAGAGGAGGAGAAACAAATCAATCGAAATGAGTGACAGGAACGAGAAACAGAGAAAGAATAACAGAGAAAGAATAACAGAGGAGAAACAGAGAAAGAATAACAGAGGAAGAATAACAGAGGAAGAGGAACAGAGGAGAAACAGAGAAAGAATAACAGAGGAAGAGGAACAGAGGAGAAACAGAGGAGGAGAAACAAAGCTGAGGCTCCGACATCAGCTGTAGAGAAACTGATAAAACAGACAGAAATGTTGTTTTGGATTAAACAAGATAATTATTTAAATATTTTATATCATAAACACATGGCTTAGCTGTATTATAATGGCTTATATTATTTCATATTATTAACAAACACCTGAAACATCAGAAACTACAAAAATAAAAACCTGATAAATAAAAAAATAAATAATCAAAATACATTTAAGAGATTCAGTTTCCTCCATCAGAGTCATTTCAGAGAAAATAAAACATTTATTATAAGCAGTAGTAGTAATAACGTAGTAGTAGTATTATTAAAATCCGCCAAATGGGTTTGAGTTTTGAGTCTCGCGATGTTTGGCCGTGTTGCCTGACAGTCTCGCGTGATTTGACGTCAGGCTGTCATGGCTGCGCTGAGGAAGCTAAAGTTCTGTGCGGTTTCTCCGACGACGAAACACACCGCCTCGGTCATCTTCCTGCACGGATCAGGTTCGGTTCTCTCTGCTGTGTGTGTGTGTGTGTGTGTGTGTGTGTGTGTGTGTGTGTGTGTGTGTGTGTGTGTGTGTGTGTGTGTAGCCTAAGTTTGTGTGTGTGTGTGTGTGTGTCCTGAGCTGCTGCTGTCCTTGTCTGTCTGTGAGAGGAGCTGTGCAGGTTAGAAACATAAACAGTGACATTAAAGTGGTGGTCTCTCTGTGACCCGGATGAAGAGGCTTTTTGCATTCACTTCTTAACACAGCTTTATGTCATCTTCTCGAGACTTTATACAAATGTGGTAGCAAACATTGTTTACATTTTTTAAAATCTATTTTGGGGT
>NC_083622.1:2446727-2456727 GCF_963584025.1 Labrus mixtus | reverse complement strand
ATCTGTGTGTGTGATTGCAGCGTAGTTTAGCGTTGGCATCATCAGTGAGCGTCGACCTGATCGAGCTGAGGAGGCAGAAACCGAGCAGTGACCATAGTGGCGTTCCATGTGAGTTGCAAAATGTGGAAACGGTTTTGGCGGGAAAATAGAAGGCTAACTTAGGATGCTAGTGTTTCAAAGAGCTTGAGCTAGATAAGTCACCTTACTGTTAGCAAACCCTTTTGACAGCTCGGGCGCAGATTCAGATCTCTGCCCTCAGACACAGCTCGGACTCCGTGACCAAACGTGTGAATTCCTCCTCCTCTCCTTCACCTTTCTTCTTCTTCTTCATCTGTTTCTTCTTCTTCTTCTTCTGTTCTTCTTCTCCTCTCTCCATTCTTTCCCCTCTGCCTGGCTCTTCGTCTCTCTGACAGGATGATGGGTATTTGCACACTTTCCCAGACGCACACACTGTGCCCAGATGTGCCCAGATGTGTGAGATTAAGACTCAAAACGTTCTCCAAGTATTAAAAAAATAAAAAAAAAAGCTGATGATGTGGAACTGACGACTCTGAGTGTTTTTAAAGGTCCACAGTTGAATGTGTGCTGCTGGCTTTTCACACTTGTTGCTCTTGTTACACATCGAAGCTGATTGTTGCTCTTTGATTGACAGGTGGGTTTTCGATGGGCGGGGCCATGGCTCTACACCTGGTGTGTCGACGCCATCCGGATGTGGGCGGAGTTTTTGCCCTGTCCAGTTTCCTCAACAAAGATTCTGTCGCCTTTAAGGTAGATGTTCGACCAATCAGAGAGAAGACAGGAAACTGTGTGAATAAATGTGAAATAAAAGCACGAAGATGTTTTATTTAAAGTGACGCTTGGCTGAACGTTTGTTTCCTTGTCAATCAGTATAAATCAGTTTTGTATTTCCTGATTGTTCTGTCTGTTTAAAGGTTTTATATGCAATTTTTTGATCCAGCAGATGTCGCCCTTGAGCACCAGCATGAAACCAAAACAACTCGCGCTGCATTGTTGTGTTAGCATGCTAATGCTAGCGATCTTTATTATGCTCGTATCTTCACACTGCATGTAAATTTACCTGAAATGAGCGTGATCTAGAAACACAGTTAAGCAGTGAGTACAGTATGTTATTCTTCTTTTCTCTACTCCCTCAATTAAACAACTTTTATACACGAGGGGAGGAGTCAGCCGGCCGTCCCGGCGATGTAAACAAAGTGAAGATAGGACTCTGAAAACTCTGAAAACATCACAGACAGTGGGACTCGGGTGTTACACCCATTGTAGACAGTCATGACTCACAGAGTTATTTTCAGAGGAGATACTTGATTTATATTACATTTAAGTGTGAATCACATATAAAGACTTTAAGTGTTTCGGTCTTTGTCGCCTGCAGGCGGTGGAGGAGCGTCACCGAGCGGGCCTCCCCCTCCCCCCCCTGTTGCAGTGTCACGGTGAGGACGATGAGCTGGTTCTCCATCGGTGGGGCGCGGACACGTCCGAACTGCTGACGAAGAGTGGCATGTCTTCATCCTTCCACTCGTTCTCTGATCTGAACCACCAGCTGAGCCGGCCGGAGCTGGAGCTAGTGAAAGACTGGATCCTCTCCAGACTCCCCCCAGACTCCTCCCCCTCCCCCTCCCCCTCTTGACCCCCAGTTCTCACCGTTTTTCAGTTAGTTAATAAAAATCTTTATTATCAGTTTTCTGTGTTCAGGTTTTTTCTGTGTGTTTAACTGTTAGCTGAATGTTTGTGTGTGAGGAGTAACACTGCCTCGTGTGGCCCAAATGGGAACGAAAAAAAACAGTTGACAATTTTTCCTCTGCTGACAAAAAACGATGTGATGAACATGGAAGGATGGATAAAATATGTTGAGTATTTCTTAACCGGCTTGAACTTTTTTATCAATTATCTCAGATGAAAAATTTAAAAACATAAACCACTTTTCTCGTATGCACTCCTGAAAATGTCTTGAATATTTCAGGCATGTTGCCCCCTGATGTCAAAACAACGACGCCCCAAGTGGTGAACGACGCAACTGAGTCTGCTGTACGACACTATATTGACAATTATAGTCTTTGTATCAATGCTACCTGCAGTTCGACATATTCACAACATCAACAAACCCAAGTTATGCCCCAGATTTGCACACAAATAAATAAATCCATCTTACACCACAAGTCGTCTCTGCAACGAGCTGTAGACGCTAGCGGAGTCACTGTTGCGCAATATCTGTTAATATTACTGTAGGCCGACCTCATCAGTCGACACGAGTCTCTGGCTCCTTGCATCACCGCCTCTCTGTTTGTCAACAAATGCACTTTGTCACTGCAGTTGCACTCAGAGACCTTCGTTGGGCGCCAAAGCTCCTACATGTTAGTACGTCTCAGCTCCACTTCTTGGTTTGTTACATTTGATTGAAAGTTAAGTTTGTGCGTTTCCAATATGGCGGCCGCCAACGTTGGGCTTCAAAGGTGTGCATCAGTAACCAACGTGTAATGTCACTGACACTACGTCCATATATATATACACAGTCTGTGGTTATTGCACAGCTGTATTCAATATATTGCTACTTCCTGCTACTCCTCTTTATAAAAGACGATGGGTAACACTTTAACCATCATCTATAAAGGCTATATAGATAGTTAATTAACCATTAGTTAATAGTTATTTACTGTTAACAAACAATGAAATGATAGTTAATAATGTTTTCTAATGATTTGTAATGCTATAATTTATGTTATGTTAACAGTTTATTGATGCACTTTATAAAGTTTCATTGTTTGTTAACAGTAAATAACTATTAACTAATGGTTAATTAACTATCTATTTACCCTTATTTACCCTTTATAGATGATGGTTATTATAAAGTGTTACCAGACAATGTAATAAGTCTGACAATGTTTAGTGAGCAGGTGGTTATAGACGAGGAACTCTGAGAAATATAAAATCATATATTTAAATTTCTAGCTAGTTTTTTCCCCCTGAATGTTTTCTTCTCTTTTCTTTCCTCGTCATTTTCTCTGCTGAGGCGAAACCTGACGGACACTTTCTCTCCGATGAGGCAGCAGTCTTCAGATCCTATGAAGAGGGCTGATGTTGATGGATGGATGAGGGGTGGTGGGGGGGCTCGAATGTGGCATTTGTATGAGGAGGGGGGGAACAGGGGGGAACAGGGGGGAGAGGAGGGAGTTGCAGCCAAAGCAAACAGAAGGAGCTCAGAGTTTCTGATTACTTCCAGCTTCATGTGAAAGAACGCTACTGTTCATCCGCCAGCAGAACCCCCCAGCTCAGCAGAAACCCCCACACTCCTCTCGACCCCCCCTTCCCCCAAGGCGGGCTAGTGTTTCATGAATTGATGATGGGACATTTGGAGTCTGGGGGGGGAGGGGGGGGTTGGGGCTGTCCCTCCCTCTGTGATCTCAGTTGAGACAAACCTAAAGATGAATCAGTTCATCCGGGTTTGAGGTGCTGTGAACTTATCCCCCCTCTCCCCAGCAGGCAGTGACCCCCCCTGTTGGCCAGAGAGGGGAAGTGCTCGTGTGCGATGATGTGTCAGTGGGAAGGAATGTTAATCTGGACGAGTCGTGGAGGGCAGAGTTTCCACTCGCAGAGTTTTCCATGTGGAGCGGCTCCAGAGAGACCGGCTGCAGAGGAACTCCCAGCCGAGGGGGAACCGGCAGATCCAGGATTCCAAACATCAAGAATCCAGGTCTGACTTAAAACCTCCTCCTGAATCCAGATCAATATAACTGCTTCTGAAAACAATTCAAACCAGATCGTCTGAATCTAGAGACCAGAGCACAAGAATCTAGATCAAACCAAATCTTCAGAATCTGGATCAAACCGAACCTCCTGGAACCAGATCAGGCATTTAAACTATTTGAGATTATGATAAAAGGTTTAATGTAGACTCTGTGAATCTTTGAGTACTTTAAAAAATACCATGATCCTGGGCCCGACAGGAAGTGACACCTTACTGATATTTTCAGGATACCGCTCAGCCCCATTTATTCTGACGAGGGGAAAAAAAGGAGGTCATTGGAGGGGCATTTACCCTCTTAAAAAAAACAGCATCTCTCATTTTTTGAGGTCATCAGTTTAAGAACAACTCTGCAGTATGAGAACAGCTTCATGAATCAGCCCTAATCATTTTCGTAGGATCCTCTTGAGACCACATGAAAGAAAAAAAAACTTGGGAAACTATCTGTGAATCTGGGCCAGGGATTGTTCTTTTTCTCCTCTCTGTCTGTGTTGGACTCCCACTGTCTGTCACATCACGGAGCGTCGTCCAGCAGCTCTGCAGGAATCACTCAGGATCTGAAAGCAGCTGAAAGCATCAAGTCAAAAGAAGGATGTGCGACTTCTGGACCACCCCGACGTTCAAAGAGAAACCTTCTTATTTTCATTTTTATTCTGCGATGCTTTCCAAAAAGGATCAAATTTATGAAGAGATGAAAACCTTTCGGCCATCAGATGAGCATATGTTCACTTCAGACCCAGTTTGTATAAAGGATGTTTTAATGGCAGCTTCCTCTTATGAAATTAGAGAGACTGTCATGTTGGTGTGGAGAAAGGAAGTGTCCTCTAAGGGGACACTCACACTAGGCAATCTGTACCATGCCCAAGCACTCTTCACCTCTAAAGTCCAGTTCCTTTGACCAGTGTGAGTGAGCCCGGTACACTTCCTTGAGGTGTGCTTCGGCACGGTACAGTTCACGCACGAGCACAAGCACGGGTACTCAAAATGGACAGCCTTCATTATCGAGAAATCCCAGAGTGTTCTGTCTGTATCTGACTAACATGACTCTGAATCAGCCTCAAAGTCGGTTAAGTATCTGTGTTGTTCTCCGATGTGCGGACGATGACCCGACAGTGCGTCCCTCGTTTTTTTTTTTACTTTTTTTGTCTTTGTCTGTCTTCTAAACTGAGCATGCTTCATAATTACATAAAGTCATGCATGTGTTGTTTTCTGACCTTATATACAAGAGGTAACCGTGCTCAGGCCCGGTTAGTCCTGGAGCAGTGTGAGCGCAGGCCAATCAGGGGAATGGGGGGGAGGGGGGGGGGGGGGGGGGGGGGGGGGGGGGGGGGTAGACGTGCTTAAGCACAGTACGGGACAGCTTTGCTAGTGTGAGTGAGTGCGCCCTAAGGCTCAACTAAGTTACAGAGACCATCTCAGCACCTCTGCATTGCAGCCAGCTAGCTTTCTGCAGGCTAACTTTTTGTTCTGCTAGGTAGCTTTCTAGTCCAACCCCCTGAGTCTGTCAGCCTTCAGCTAACATCCCTGACAGTTGGCATTGGACATACTAACTACCAGTCTGCCATATTTTCCCTCTATTGTCTCTGTCTTCCTGTTTTTATGACAGTTTGTCTTCATGACTTGTATCAAACATTCAGTCCTTCCACTACGCTCCCTTAGAGGTTTACAACTTTTCATGGACCTGATGTTGTAATGGATTTTTTTTTTAATGCTTGTCAACAGGTAAGGCAGGCAACAGCTTGGAGCCCCAGGACCAGTAGACCTCTTTTCCACCAAGCGGTCCGGTTAGGTTCAGTACAGTTTGGTACAGTAAACCCTGATCTTGCTGGCGTTTCCACAGCCTTACTTGTTAGCTCCACCCTTTAGGATTCTTTGCTCTGGCTTTTAATACAATTTGAGCTTGACATTTTGAAATTGTTATTCATGCTCCTATTTATTGTGTTTTTATTGTGTTTCATTCTACATGTTATTTTATTTGTTGTTTTTACATTGTGTGTTTTTGTACAGCACTTTGGTCAATCTAGGTTGTTTTAAATGTGCTTTAGAAATAAAGATTGATTGACTGGATCGGACTGATTGGCTCCCCAACAGAAAGGGGAGCAAAAGAGTAGGACGGTACTGATCTGTGGTTCTGGTACCGTTCCCAACATTTGACAGTGGAAACACCAATAAATCCTTACTGTACCAAATCGAACTGAACAGGACCGCTTCAAGGAGGGAAAAAGACAGAAAGCTCAGGGCTGAATGATCATCTCACTGTGTGTGTGTGTGTGTGTGTGTGTGTGTGTGTGTGTTTACATTCTCCCAGGATGCTGCTGTGCTGACGTTAGCGTAACCTCGCCCGTCAAATTGATGTCAATGAAAACTCCTCAATCTCATGTAGTTACCGACTTTTACATTTCTGTAACTGTTACAGCGTTATCGAATTTGAAAAGTAACTAGATACACTACTAGTTACTGCAAACGACACGCTCTCATTCACACCTTCACCTATAGAGCATGTCTGTGTGTGTGTGTGTGTCTGTGTGTCTGTGTGTGTGTGTGTAAATATTTAAATCTGTGTATTTTGTGTTGGAAAGTTTTTGTGTATTTCAGCCACAGGGCGAGAAGCTCACAGCTTTCTGCTGATCTTATTTCCTGTGATTGGAAAAGCAGCTGCTGGAGGAAGAAGGCTGTTGACTCGGGGTCCTGCGGGGGCGGCCATGTTTTCCTTTGACTTGAGGTCCTGTGGGGGGGTGAGGAGGGGCGGGCGTGTTTTCTTTTGCTGTTTTGGGGGGGGGGGGGGGGGTTTGGCTGCTGGAGGGTGACAGAAAACTCTCTCAGTTTCTTGAACCGTGCGCTCCTCTGTGTGAGCTGCTTTGGATCACAGCTGCCAGAGAAAACGGAGGCCGAACGCTGAAAAAACAACGAGCCCCCCCCCCTTCCAATCACAACCCCCCCCCCCCCCCCCCACCCCCCCCCCCCACCCCCCCCCCCCACCCCACCCCCCTCCTCGCTCATACTGCAGAACGATCACATTCAAGATTGACTCTTATTACCATTTCAAAGACAGATCGAATCAGGAAGGACTGAGTGCACCTTCCCTCCTCTTTTCTTTAAAAACACAAAATGTCTGAATGTGGAACCCGATCGCTGCAGGAAATCTAATTTCATGAATCTCATTGTTCCTAATCTGTCTTCTTGTCTATTACACTGATTTAATTTGGACTTTTTTTTTAGAGACTCTGAAGTCCTCTGAAGTTTACACAACTGCCCTGAGTACACTCCATGTGAGAGAGCGGGCCCTCGTCCAACAAACATATTATTCTAACTTTCTTAGTGCAGAGACAGTGGCTCCTCTGTGCTGCGAGAGAACAGACATCCTCAGTTTTAGAGTCTCAACTCTTCTACAGTAAGAACCCAAACCCCAAGCCCACGCATAATATGAATGAATCTGGAAGTTCTCATTTTTTTATTTTCTAGACTCAGCAACCAATCAGAGCAGAGGAACGCGACGCAGCAACCACAGACGACGGCTCGCTAACATCCCGTTTATTTTTGTGTTCTGGTGCAGCAAACACAGTGCACACGCTCAGCTCCTGCCCGGCCTGATTATTATTCATCACTTATCTATTGTTTATTATTAATGTGATAAGTCTTGTTTTTCCTACACACGCACACACACACACACACACACACACACACACACACACACACACACACACACACACACACACACACACACCCTTCTTTACATCTTGACAAATAGAGGAGTTTTTAGAGCATCTCTTTATGTAACACGTCCTCTGTGCTATGATGAACTCATCACCGTGTGTGACCTAAGAGGACCTCACTCTCGACTCCCCAACCTTAGAGGGTGTGTGTGTGTGTGTGTGTGTGTGTGTGTGTGTGTGTGTGTGTGTGTGTGTGTGTGTGTGTGTGTGTGTGTGTGTGTGTGTGTGTGTGTGTGTGTGTGTGTGCGCTCTCACAGAGTTTACGATTCCGCAACAGCTCCACGGGGATAATAACTTTGTACTTTCTTATTGACTCACAATGGCGTAATATTGATGTTCCAGTCCATGAGTTAAAATTGCAGGCATGACATGGAAAGAAACAGCAGGGGCTCCACACACACACACACACACACACACACACACGCACGCACACACACACACACACACACACACACACACACACACAGTCTGTCTGTCTTAAGGTGCGTTCACACACGCACAAAACTGCTGACAACTTGATTTAGATTTTCGGGATGTGCTGATTTTTTCAATTTGACTTTACCCATCATTTTTACAACTTTACCCCTCAGTCACTTTTCTTTTCCCCCGCGGGAAGTCGTGCGATTGGTGCGATCTCAACGAACGTAATGAAACTGTTTCATTCTGTTTTCTGTCTGCCAGTATGTCCTTCGGCGTCCTCTTGTCGATTTGATAAACATGTCACACACCACATGTAAATCATAGCGTCACCTGCAATTTCTACAGTCTGTGCGCGCCGCATCACGTCAATGCACTGCGGCGCCATTAGCTCCCACACTGATTGTGTTTCCACAGCACGTGCCGCGGTCCGTCTCTGGAGCGGGCCAGCAGCGCCGCTCCGCTGTGCTGCGTTTCAAATACACACCAGGTCTATTTGTGACTAAGCTCGCGTCACAAGCTCACGTCAAGCGGACAGGAAGTCAGACGAGGAAACGCACAGAGCATTTGGTCAATTTCAAAATAAAACACAGCGGCGCTGACCGAAAGGAGCTCGCACTGCTTTGTTGCAATCAAGCACAAACTTACATTTTAAGGGTTTACACACTTTATTTTCATTTAAACACAAATACCAGTAAATGACTCGTTTAAAAAGGAACTACTTTTTTTTGTTATGTATTTTCACAATAATGGGTAAAATATCACATTTTAAATAATTTAGGTTTTATTTGTGTTTTTTAGTGGAAATTACGGGTCAGACTCTTGCTTCATCCACCACTTCTTCATGGTTCTTTTAACTTCACGTCTTAAAGGAGCATGCGTGAACAACCAACCCAGGAGGATTTCAGGGGAAGCCTGCATGCAGGACAATTTTTTTTGACATTTTCGACATTTTGTCTCCCCACTGTAACGCCCTCTGTTACTGCCTCTGACCGCAGTACAGAGGTGAGACCACTTGGGCCTATAGTCCACACGTAGGCGGGTACTTAACGGAGGTTTTCCTTCCACGCAAAATGCACTGTCACGGCTGTCATGAGCATACCAAGTCAAAAAACGATGTCCTTGACATGCTCCATTTTCTTGCCGTTCCTTTCAGGCGCCGTAGTTTAGAGAGCAGCTGTGTATGTGTGTGTAAGCATGTAAAAGGTCCAGTTAGCAACATTAACATCAGCACTAGTTTGGTTATGTCTGCCATCGCACTGATCTCATGTCAACATAAGTGAGAGCGTCGCACAATGACGTCAAACGAAGGAGAAATTGCCGCGCAGCGTGATGTCACAAGAACCCGTCTACACATGAACACCTAAAACAGAGTTTCTGAACATCGTCACCCTGGAAGGAGTTTTCCAAAAGGTGCGTTTTCAGTGGCCTAAAATGCAGTTTGCGTACAAAAGGCCCAAAACACACAGGAAACCTCAGTTTTAAAACATATCTGCCTACCTGTGGACTAGGCCTTGGTCACTCCAGTTCTCCTCTGTGACCTTCATCCTGGAGGTCGACGTCACAGGAGAGTAAATATGAAGCCTTGAACTGTCAATCTGAATATGTCTGCAGAGGACGCCGTGGTTCATCTCACCCTCTCTGTCAGAAACCAAATCCTCCTCCTGACTCGACTCTTGTTTTCTTTTCCATGTTTGTCTGAAGGTTTTTGTGTGTGTGTGTGTGTGTGTGTGTGTGTGTGTGTGTGTGTGTGTGTGTGTGTGTGTGTGTGTGTGGCTCCAGAGCGAGGGCGGTGTGTGTTCTCTTCATGTGTGTGATGAAGTTTCATGACGCTGAACACAGAAGCCACAGTGACACGTGAAGAGAGGAGGCGGTGGCGAGAGTCATCAGGACTCGTTCCGTCTGGTTCACAGGAACAGAAATAGAATGAAAGGGTTTTGGTTCTCACACAGACACACCTGACCTTTGTGGAAAAAAGACACATCAGCCCGCAGAAACCCCAGCAGGACGTCATGATGCAGAACAGACACACGGTTCAGACAAACAAAGAAGAAGAAGAAGAGGAGAACGTTCCTGCCCCTTCTGTCATTTAAAATCTGACCTATAAGAT
>NC_083622.1:2439227-2441727 GCF_963584025.1 Labrus mixtus | reverse complement strand
CTCACCTGCTTTTTAAAGCTGCAGGTGTTCCCCTGTAACTGACCTGTGACCTCAGTTATGTCTACTTTAGTTACCTTATAAAAGTCTTAAACTGCATTGACATCCTTTTTACATGTTCTGTAAAACACTGACAGTATTCTGATGATTTTCTCCTCATGAATATAAGGAATCTCAGTGTTTTTAAACCTGGGTCGCCTTGTTCCTGAAATGTGCTTTGGGGCGCACTCACACTAGGCCCAGTTATCTCGTACTCTGCACTCACACCGCTCCAGGACTAACCGGGCCTGAGCACGGTTACCTCATGCAGTTTACAAGACAGGCGGACTAAAAAATAAAAATAAATAAAAGGGACACACGCTCCAGTCTGTGTCCGCACATCAGAGAACAACACAGACAGCTCCTTTACTCACTATGTGGCTTATTTTGAGTCATTTTAGTCCGATTCAGCCATCCCAGGATTTCTCGATAATGGAAGGCTGGCATCGATTATACTTCATGTCCACGTTGTGAAATGTAGACTTGAAATGTGTTGAACCCAAACCAGAGTTTCTGTACATAAAAAACATAAAGACAAACTGAAAAATGGCAAAAAAGAAAACCAGAAGTCAGAAGAAGAGTTCATGAGCAACTGCGTAGTGTGAGTGCGCCCTAATAAACTCGCCTTGCCCCGAGGCAGCACTTGTTGTGAGTGATCGAACAGAGAAATCATCTTCCTCTCTAACTAAAAGTTATTTCTCTGTACGGATCCTTTCTGTAATGTTTGAGACACAAAGAGAAACAATCTGAGACTGTCAGGGATTAAAACAACAACTTATTGCAGCCGGACTTTCAGGATTTTGTTGACGTCATTTCACTCTGTGTCACTGCCGCAGGCTAAAGACTGAAGACGCCTTTTTTAGTCATGTAGTCCCGAAATCCAGGATTTCTTCTTCCACATATATTCCTGATATTGACACGATAAAGTAAATGGACCATTCACACTGATGAAGTCCAGTGTGAGGTTTAGGAAAAACAAGGAAAGCTTCCTCTCAGCTTTCTGGACCCTTTCCTCCTCCAGATGAAATGTAGACTTGAAATATGTTGAACCCAAACCAGAGACATAAAGACAAACTGAAAGATGGCAAAAAAAGAAAACCAGAAGTCAGAAGAAGAGTTCATACAGTAATTCATTTAACAGCTGATCTGTGACATCACAGCAGCTGATCTGTGACATCACAGCAGCTGATCTGATCCCTCGGCGTCGGCGGCCGTCAGATCGGTGACATCCAGTAAAACACAGTCAGAGGTTCCAGTAAAACCAGCAGACAGACAGTCCTGTCCACGTGTACACGCTGCTGTGTGGACAGCAGCCGACCTCCGCACTCTAAATCTCAGTCTTTACTCCGTCAGAGTGCAGGAGGCCAGCCCCGGTGCCCCCCCATCCCCCATCCTTCAGTAAAGGCTCCAGCCTTGAGGAGGATGTTGATGATGCTGCTGCTGGGGGGCGTAGAGCGATGAAGAGGTGGTGAGCTCTCCGGGGCCAAGCTGCTTTCCACACGCACACATTCAGTCCAGCTTCTCCTTCTGGAGCAGCTTCGGCGCGTCGACAAAGTCCAGACCGTTAAAGAGGATGAGACCGGCCGTCACCACGCTCGACGACCCCCAGAACAGGACGTACGCCAGAGTCTCGGTCCATGTGTCACCTGGAGGGGGGGGGCGGCAGGACACACTGAGTCAGTCGGGACAATTTAAATCTATCTAATAATGAATATGTCAGATAGCAGGACCAATAGGAGTGCAGGATTCTGCACGGCCTGCAGAGCACACATACATGAGAGGAACTACATTTGTTGTGTATCGGCAACTCTAACTAGGATCTTACTTTTAAGATTTTAATAACAGGGTGACATATTGTTGCTTTGATCCTCATTTCTAATATTTTTTTAAAGGCTTATGAAGCTGTTTGAGGCTTTGTGTTTCCAAAAGAAACCAGGAAGTGAGATCTGATCACAAGCGGTCACTGGAGACGGATGAGCTGGCAAATATTGTTTGTGTTATATTCAAATAACTTCCAGTGACTTTCGAATAGTTTTGCTTGAAGTGCCCGTCCTCACTTCCTGTTTGTGTTGTTTCACATGCAGAGCACACATATTTCAGCCTGACAGTTATTATTAGCAGGATGAATGAACCCTGATGTTGTGTGTGTGTGTGTGTGTGTGTGTGTGTGTGTGTGTGTGTGTGTGTGTGTGTGTGTGTGTGTGTGTGTGTGTGTGTGTGTGTGTGTGTAAAGATTCCCAGATCTTACCGGCCATGAGCAGGCAGATGATGCACATGGAGAAAGCTACGACCATGATGATCGGCAACTAGAAGAAGAACAAAAACAACAGTCACAAGCTGCAAAAAAAAAAAAAAAAGAGAAAAAACGAATTCCTCTGCTTTGCTCCTGATCCGTTCTCACCGTGAGGAACTTCCAGTCTTTGGGGTCTCTTAGAGGAGCAGTCGAATCGCTTTCCTCCACCGC
>NC_083622.1:2419227-2434227 GCF_963584025.1 Labrus mixtus | reverse complement strand
ACATGGAGGAGAAATAATGAGACACACACGCTCTTAAAAATGTTTCACTTCCTGTGCAGAGTTCAAACTAAACAGTTTCCAAACGACACCAAAAGGTTTTTTTTAATAGAGGGAATCAAACACGATCTCAGAGGAACAGAGAAGCTGTGAGAACTCGTGTGAAGCTCAAAACAACGGGAGTAAATTTAAACATTTAATGGGTTTAATGAATCTTCAAACATAACACAAACTTGGGCGCAGATGGCCTAGCGGTTCGGTCGTGCCCCATATATGGAGGTTGGAGTCAGAGTTAAATTCTAGCAAAAAGTTAATGTGCAATACGTGAATTCATGTAAAGTATCTTAACATTTACAAAGCATCTTTTGCCCGCTGTTTCTGTGATTTGATGACGACTGTTGACGTCCCGATGTTTCCGAGTTGTTGTTCCAACTTTGAGCAGATGTTCATGTGCGACACCACATGAACGCACCATTCCTCCCACAGTCCAAACACGTGCTCGTTAGGTTAACTGCTGACTCTAGATTCCCCGTAGGTGTGAATGTGAGTGTGGCTGGTTGTCTGTCTCTGTGATTGGCTGATGACCAGTCCTGGGTGTAACCCCGCCTCTCGCCCAATGAGAGCTGGGATCGACTCCAGCCCCCCCACACGACCCCGAATAGGCAGTTCAGATAACGGTGTATGGATGGAAGCTGTTTGTAATACTAACTGAAGAGCGACGTGTGTGTGGAGTGAACTCACATGGTTGACAGTTTTGCTGATCTGTGGTTTTGGTTTGTACTTGAGGTTTGGTCTCTGGGACCAGAAGAAGGGGATGGAGCCTCTGGTCTGTGGAGGAGAAAGGACGACTTTCATCAACCTCGTCGTGATGTCATATCACAGAGCGTTCTCATGAACAACCTGAGACTCCTGCAGCCTCTCCGGTGTTTTGTCTCACCTGAACATACGAGGCCTTGGCGCTGTTGAACTGCACCACCTGCTCTGTTTCCACGTAGTTAGCGGCATGACCCTCAGTATCAATACCTGCACACAGACACGTGAGACACTTCTGTTAGAGACCAGATGTGACGGCTTCAAAGTCCTGATTCAGAAACAGTAAAGTTCTTCTTCTTCACGTCCACTAGGGGGAGTAAACCTACACAGAAGTCAGATTTCAGTTCAAGTTTGGTACAGCAGGAAGAAAGTCCTGAATGCAAAATTCTGGGTCTGATTAGTGATCCGGATCATTTGGCTCACCGCCGCAAACGGCTCTTTCTTTGGTTCCATTTGGGCTTTCTAAATCGGCAGAATTTAACAATGTTTTTACCCGTTATTATTGATATGTGTGCATTTGTTTCACTGAAGTTATTCTTAATATACTTAACTGAATGATTCCCAGAAGAACACTATTTTACATGATGTTTAAAATGATGTATAAAAACATGAACGTTGTACCACAGAGCGCTAGGTGTGGCTGTGGCCGAGCGGTTTGAAGAAAAGATTTAAATAACAACAAAAAGGGAAATAAAGAAGAGGATCTCACATGGGAGCCAGCTTCCCTCGTTCACAACCCACAGCAGCACTAATAGATGAGCCGCTTATACACGTACATAAATATATTTTAAAAAATGGAGATGTGTCTGAGAAGCTTCCCTCAGGCTCAGAGGAGCTCGTTACCTCTGACGTAGTATCGCACTCCGGCTCTGAAGCAGCTCCTCCTGGAGATGATGCTCCACTCAAACACTTTCCCGTTGATGCAGCTCGACCTCAGAGCGATGACTGATGGACAGGTGTGTTCAGGAAACCAACTTCACATGAACGTCACATATAAGAGTGATAAAGAGGAGCGAGCCTGACATCTACAAGACAAGAAAACTGAAGTACAGGCAGCGTGACCTGCATTAGACTGCATCAATAAAACACAGCACAGATCGATTGTTTGACCTCTGATGGAGAGGGAATACGCTGACCAGCAGGTAAAGGATACAGCCGTGGATAACAGGGAACACAAACTTGTGTAGCTGTAAGAGGAGAGCAGAAGAAGAACATGTAAAGGATGATAATACTCAACACTTTATGTATACATCAGTAATTTAGACTCCAAATATATAGAAAACTACGACTCGCTGCTCATTTCACTGAGAACATTTCAAGGAAAAACAACCCAGAGTGAGAGGTCAAAATGAAAGGAAGAGAGCAGGGACGCAGTCTGACCTCGGGCTGAGTCATGAACTCTCTCAACAGGTGACCGTTCCACACAAAACGCTGATCCGCCTGCAGACGAGAACAGAGGGCACAGGTTAGTACAAAGACGAGAACACGGTCACTCAGGACTCAGGGCGAGAAAAACATGCCGGAAAAACTCCAGACAACAAGAATAAAAACAAAAAACACACAACAGGAAAAATAACTCTCAGAGTGTTTGTATGAACTGAACTGTAATATTCTGGATTGAAAATAAATATATAATATAAATTCAGTGTAAGAGACACACTTTTTAAACCTATTTCATCTTCTCTGAAGTGGGTAGCGTCCTAAATACTGGTGGGAGTAAAATCCCAGTATAACATGCTGAAACATGCTGTATGTGATCATGAACCCACCCTCTCCAGGAGGCTCATCTCCTGGAACTCGGGGCTGGTGTTGGCGAGTCGCTGCAGAGTGTGCGTCAGGTCGTAGTCTGTCGCGAAGTAGAAGCCGTCGGTGTGCAGCACGTGGTTGATCATGGACAGGAACGTCTTGTTGTCCTGCATCTGAAAACATAAACACACAAAGAGACACATTAGATCTACCTGCTGTTTGAATCCCTCACGTCCTCCGACTGTAAAGACGTCATTATTCTCTGAACCGAACGGCTTTTATAGAATATCTTAAAGTTCAGAAAGTCAAACACTCCTCTGATTCTCTGTGCGAGGATGTCTTTGTTATTTCTTCTTTGAGATGCATCTGAACACACACATTGTATTTGTGATTAACGTCATTTTAATGGATCTGTTCGTGTCCTTTTCTGCAGGTTTTTTTAAATCGCCTGCTGCTGGCTTTACGACAAACGTCCCCTCTGCAGGTAACAAAGAAGAAAAAAGATTTTATTTAGATGCGTTTCCTTCAAAGCCTGTTAAAAAAAAAACTGTTTCTAGTTGATGGATGGACTCAGAAGAGACCTGTGAGGTAGGTAAAATATTTTTTTCTGTCATTTTGTTATATCAGTGTGTCTAGTTAAACTAATTTAATTTCCAGAAGTATTTAAGTTAATTTATATTTCTAAGAGTAAACAGTAAATACTGTGTGTTTTATCTACCTTTTTAAGATTAAGACGCTGGCCCTTTAAGAGAGGCTCAGTGAAGAAGACACAGAGGTGTGTGTAGGCTGAGGTGTGTGTGGGCATTTCTTTAATAAAAGTTGCTAAAAGTGAAGATGGACGAGTTCTGACCGGTTCATTTCAAGGGTGCAACATAGAGCTGGGCGATTTGACCTCAAATCAACATCACGATTAATTGAACATTTGACCTCGATTACGATTAATGAAGGATTATTTTGTTTTTGTTTTTTGCCCTCATAGTTCACTGATGAGGTCTCTACTGTAAATACACTCATCTATTAAAGCTGGGATCTGTTTTCTAATAACAGAGTGAATATCTGAGGAACTATTTTGTGGTTATTTATTACTTTAAAACATTTTAGTTTTAAAGTAAAAAATTAACTTCTCTAAAACAGTAGAAAATTAATAACTTGCATTTCTTGTAAACAGTTTTTCTGCAGTGTTTAAATTTGACTTTTTTTTTGTTCTGTGTCATCTTCCCTAAAGACAAAATGTGTCCAAACGACGGACATTACTCCATGTCTCTGATTGGACGTGTCGTCATGTGACTGCCCTGAAAATAATCAAAAAAATAATTCTGAATTTCAGTTTTGATTAATAATTTATTAATTGCCCAACCTGACTTTGAGTAGGAGTTTAAGTATCTCATCGCCCCAAGAATCATAAAACAAACAAAGCTCAGCTCTTACCTGGTTGTCCGTCAGGTGTAATATTGTCTTCTTGTACGAGATGATGTCAAACTCCAGAGCTTTCCACACAGCGTGTCCCAGCAGGTCTCCCACCTTCTTCTTCTTTGTGATGACCACCAGGTACATACCTGACGCAGAGAACAGCTGCTTCAAAAAGAGAAACAAACAGACAGGAATCTTCACCTGGAAACATCACCATGCAGTACAACTAACCTGCCACCAGGCGGATCGTCCCCATGAGGCCACTTATCGGCCGGCTGTCGGCAGAGGCGGGGACGTCCCTCCTCACTGAGGAAGAAGACCAAAATGTTAGAGAGACAGAATGAACTTCCAAACTCCATGTGATCTGCAGAGTCCCTCTGCACCTTTAAGAAAAAGCTAAAGACCCAGCTCTTTCATGAATACCTACTAACTTAATGATGATGGTCTCCATATTATTGATGATGATGATGGTAATGACGATGGTTTTTGTTTGATAACGTCGACTTATAAGATGGTTTCTATACTGATTAGAGCTCTCAAGAACTGCCCTCAATGTTGTGCTTTGCCTCTGGTCACTTCCTGTCAGCACCTGTGTGTCCAATCGGACTCAAAGCTGATCGTTTGCTCTTACTGACATTGTTCCCTTTTTTCTAGATCCTTGCTTGTGTTGTTCTTACTCTGATGTACGTCACTTTGGATAAAAGAGTCTGCTAAGTGAATTGTAGAATCATCTGAACCAGAGCTGCAACCAGGGAGGATTTTAAGAATAATCTGCTCCCCGGCAAACTCTGAGGTGGTGTTATGAAATCTATGCATTGAAGCTGACTTTAAACATGAAGCTCTTTGAATTGCCTTGTTGTTGAAATGTGAATTGGGGTGTGCGGATTTAGTCGTCCTTTTGCCTTGTGTATATTTTTCGTCCAGCACCCAGTGTTTATACATCCCGTCTGTGCTGGGACCGCCAGGAGGAGCTGGAAAACGTTGCTGGTGAGAAGGAAGTCTGGGTTGACTCACGGCGCTTGCTGACCTCGGATAAGCGGAAGAAGATGGATGGATGGATGGACCCGGTACTCAACGATTCAGACGTGCATGCTTTTTGATTTTCTTGGTTTAAATACGTTCAAAACAGCAGACGTCTGTCATGTGTACTCACTGACGGACTTCCAGCTGTAGACTCAGACTCTCTCACTTTGAGCATGCTTTATTTTATCTGCAGCACGTAGCAGGGTTCAGGATAGTGTCATACTCTTTACCATCAATAATAAGAGCTTCAGTGTTTGTGTTTTAAGAGGCTTCATGGTTTCAGTAATCAATAACATCCAGATCCAGGAGATATGTCTTCCAGTGAGATCTCTCTGTCCCTTCTTCTTCTACCCTCTTCTCTTTGCATCAGATGTTTTTCGCAGCTGAATATAAATTAAGAGCCGTACAGTTTTGAAATGTAAACACACACACTCTGCCATCTCTACAACCGTCTCCCCTCAGGCCACAGATACAGATCTCTCACTTTCCGGACTAATCGAGCCATGTCAAGCTTTGCTCCCACATCCATCAGGCTCATAAACAAATGATCTATTTTAACACCACTCTTTTAACCGCTTATAACAATTATTTATGACCTATTTATCATGCTTTTAACAGAGCCACTTGTATGTGTGTGTTTCTGTTGTATGCGCACTGATGCTCTTTTACACAAATGAAGTTCCTAACAGATAAATAAAGTTATTTGAATTGAAATAAGATCGTTTTGAAAATCCCAACCCCCCTCGACATCAGCCCTGTAAAAGTTTGTCATAACTTCCTGTTAACTGAAGAGGGATGATGTTTGTTTTATTGACGTGTAAGTTGGTCACACACCTCTTTGCCCCTTTCTGGAGTAGATTCTTTAAAAAGCCAAGAAATGTTAATAACAGATTAAAGACAGGAACGTGCAGCCTGTGGGACTATCAGCACACGGCCGGCCTCTTAAAAGAACTATGAGACTGATGACATCACTGGTACAGGCGCTGTAATGTAAACAGACCCCCCCCCCCCCATAAAAAATCTGTTATTTAATTGTTAATATGTCACTTTTATTTTCTTTCCACGACTCTCTGGGGATGCCCGTGAATTATCTAGCAAACCCGAGGTGGAGTATCTCTGTTTTAGGGATAAAAATATCTGACATGGTGTTATGAACGTTTCCTCCGAGGTAATGAGACTCGTGCTCTCTGTCCTGGAAACAGACGGCCCGGAGAGAGGAGAGAGATAATTAGCAGATCTGACCATTTCCTGTCCTGTGTGTTCACTGTAACACCCCCCCCCCCCTTCCTCACATTCAGACACACAGCGAGTGAACTGAAGGATGAGGAGCGTTTTAAAACGGTCCAGGCGTCCTCTGAGAGATGCTGCAGGACGAGGCGAGACACAAAACTTTACAGAAACAGAACAAAGAGGTGACACATGAAGCAGGTGAAGACATCGAATTTGTGCATCAGCTCCGGTTAGAAATACATGTGATGAGCATGAAGCACTCTCTGAGTCCATCGCTGTGCACCTGTCCTGAGTTTTACCTGTGAGTATCATCTCAGTGGACACTCTGTCGATGGCCAGGACGTCCTCACAGCCGTCATCACAAGCCTCGATGTAGAACTTCTCAGGTGTGGTGCGCCTGCAGAGACCAAGACGAGAGAGAGAGAGTGAGAGACGGTGTCAAAAATGCTTCAACACTTTGCAAGCTGTGAAAAACTACAGATCTTCAGTCACACTTTTTAAACAAGAGCTGCCATTCAAAACTCACAGGTCGGCAAATTCAAATGTTTCTCAAGTCCTTTTGGCGTCTCACAAAGATGCAAAAGCGGGGGCAAAGCGGGGGGCAGAGTCTGGTCCCTACTTTTTAAATACTTTCTTACCGACAAAGACAAACAAACCTAACGCAAACACAGATTTCACCCGGCTTCATTCCTTCAGAAACAAGCTCGATTAATCTCCCACTCCTGATCTTTTGCACTGTTTATTCATCGTATAGCCTTCTTATTTTGTCTGTATTGATTGTTTGTAGTTAGGTTGATGTGTGTGCATCATCTGCGTGTACTTCTCTGCACAAATTGAATATGAAAAAAGATGCAAACGTTGAGTAAATGCAGTTTACAGGCAGAGAGGAGGTGTCATTGTCTAAATTGCATAAACACATTCTGTTGTAATTCTTTGTGATTAAAAACAGTGAAATGAATCACATCAGGTGCAAAGACTCCTGTTGTTGCTGCAGGCATCGATTGTTCAAAGTTTAAATGTCTTAAAATCTAAAATATATTAACAACCATAATGTCAGTTTAAAAAAAAAAAAAAAATGGCGACATCAGTTTAAATTCTTTACATGCAGCTCCACTCAGAACACACACAGTGAAACCTGAAAATATTCACTGAATCACGACTAACACCGACTGAGCCCGTGGTGAGGTGTAACGTTAGCTTTGGTTACTGTGGTGAGGTGTAACGTCAGCTTTGGTTACCGTGGTGAGGTGTAACGTCAGCTTTGGTTACCGTGGTTACCGTGGTCAGGTGTAACGTCAGCTTTGGTTACCGTGATGAGGTGTAACGTTAGCTTCGGTTACCGTGGTGAGGTGTCACGTTAGCTTTGGTTACCGTGGTGAGGTGTCACGTTAGCGTTGGTTACCGTGGTGAGGTGTAACGTTAGCTTCGGTTACCGTGGTGAGGTGTCACGTTAGCTTTGGTTACCGTGGTGAGGTGTAACGTCAGCTTTGGTTACCGTGGTTACCGTGGTGCGGTGTAACGTCAGCTTCGGTTACCGTGGTGAGGTGTAACGTTAGCTTCGGTTACCGTGGTGAGGTGTAACGTCAGCTTTGGTTACCGTGGTTACCGTGGTGCGGTGTAACGTCAGCGTTGGTTACCGTGGTGAGGTGTAACGTCAGCTTTGGTTACCGTGGTGCGGTGTAACGTCAGCTTTGGTTACCGTGGTGCGGTGTAACGTCAGCTTTGGTTACCGTGGTTACCGTGGTGCGGTGTAACGTCAGCGTTGGTTACCGTGGTGAGGTGTAACATTAGCGTTGGTTACCGTGGTGAGGTGTAACGTTAGCTTCGGTTACCGTGGTGAGGTGTAACGTTAGCTTTGGTTACCGTGGTGAGGTGTAACGTCAGCTTTGGTTACCGTGGTTACCGTGGTGCGGTGTAACGTCAGCTTCGGTTACCGTGGTGAGGTGTAACGTTAGCTTCGGTTACCGTGGTGAGGTGTAACGTCAGCTTTGGTTACCGTGGTGTGGTGTAACGTCAGCGTTGGTTACCATGGTGAGGTGTAACGTCAGCTTTGGTTACCGTGGTGTGGTGTAACGTCAGCTTTGGTTACCGTGGTGAGGTGTAACGTCAGCGTTGGTTACCGTGGTGCGGTGTAACGTCAGCTTTGGTTACTGTGGTGCGGTGTAACATCAGCTTTGGTTACCGTGGTGCGGTGTAACGTTAGCGTTGGTTACCGTGGTGAGGTGTAATGTCAGCTTTGGTTACCGTGGTTACCGTGGTGAGGTGTAAAGTCAGCTTTGGTTACCGTGATGAGGTGTAACGTTAGCTTTGGTTACCGTGGTGAGGTGTAACGTCAGCTTTGGTTACCGTGGTTACCGTGGTGAGGTGTAAAGTCAGCTTTGGTTACCGTGGTGAGGTGTAATGTCAGCTTTGGTTACTGTGGTTACCGTGGTGAGGTGTACGTCAGCTTTGGTTACCGTGGTGCGGTGTAACGTCAGCTTTGGTTACCGTGGTGCGGTGTAACGTCAGCTTTGGTTACCGTGGTGAGGTGTAAAGTCAGCTTCGGTTACCGTAGTGAGGTGTAACGTTAGCGTTGGTTACCGTGGTCAGGTGTAATGTTAGCTTTGGTTACCGTGGTGAGGTGTAACGTCAGCTTCGGTTACCGTGGTGAGGTGTAACGTTAGCGTTGGTTACCGTGGTGAGGTGTAACGTCAGCTTTGGTTACTGTGGTTACCGTGGTGAGGTGTACGTCAGCTTTGGTTACCGTGGTGCGGTGTAACGTCAGCTTTGGTTACCGTGGTGCGGTGTAACGTCAGCTTTGGTTACCGTGGTGAGGTGTAAAGTCAGCTTCGGTTACCGTAGTGAGGTGTAACGTTAGCGTTGGTTACCGTGGTCAGGTGTAATGTTAGCTTTGGTTACCGTGGTGAGGTGTAACGTTAGCTTCGGTTACCGTGGTCAGGTGTAATGTTAGCTTTGGTTACCGTGGTGAGGTGTAACGTCAGCTTCGGTTACCGTGGTGAGGTGTAACGTTAGCGTTGGTTACCGTGGTCAGGTGTAACGTTAGCTTTGGTTACCGTGGTCAGGTGTAACGTTAGCGTTGGTTACCGTGGTCAGGTGTAACGTTAGCTTTGGTTACCGTGGTCAGGTGTAACGTTAGCTTTGGTTACCGTGGTCAGGTGTAACGTCAGCTTCGGTTACCGTGGTCAGGTGTAACGTTAGCTTCGGTTACCGTGGTCAGGTGTAACGTTAGCTTTGGTTACCGTGACACGATGCAGCTCTCACAGCGTTATTAGTTTTTTAAACGTTAGCATTGTTAGCATGAGGTCCTCGCACACACTCACTTCACTGTAAACACGAGTTAAAAACAACGTAATGTTATTATAAGTAAAAGATTTCAGGACACTTACAAGTTGAAACTCTCATAGGTACTCGCCATCTTTCCTGCCGTCTGACCTCAGTGACGTGTCAGTGACACACCGGCTACTTCCGTCATCAGACTGCGACGCTAGAGGGCGCTGCTGCAACAACATAAACATGTTTTATATCTAAGCACGTAACTCTACATGTATTACATGTTTTATATCTAAGCACGTAAATATATGGCAAGCCGTTCAATATTGAATAAAGTCTGAACATATGGAAGTTTAATTCCATATGTTCAGACTTTATTCAATATATTCAAAGTTTCATTCAATATATTAATTTCCTGAACGGCTTGCCA
The DNA here is from genome assembly GCF_963584025.1 of Labrus mixtus. Lineage (NCBI taxonomy): Eukaryota > Metazoa > Chordata > Actinopteri > Labriformes > Labridae > Labrus > Labrus mixtus. The sequence goes on along the minus strand of NC_083622.1, from coordinate 2,424,308 downwards.
TATAAATACTATAAACAGTATCATTGTTGTATGAAAGGAAATTACAGTAAAAAAACAAAAACATTTATAATAGATAAAATAACTTATCACCTGAGGAATCCGAGTAAAACATTACAAAATATGTTTTTTGTAAAAACCTCCCACCCCCCATGATAGTCCATACATACTAAGATGTGTAAATGTATACACCGGGGATGTATTGAGGTGAGAAACTGAAATATGTCTCTCATTGTCTCGTTTTGTTGTTTCTTTTTGTAACACATTTGTCTTTTTATTGTCTGTTGTTAATTTTGATGAGATGATCCTGATGAAGGCCACAAGCCGAAACGCGCCGGTTTAATTTGTTAAAGGTGCACTTTGGAGTTTTGATAGAAGAAGTTGGAGAAGTTTACAGATTATGCAGGTTTATGTTCATAACTCTATATACAAACTGTCCTCAGAGGAAAATTTGGTCCCTGTAACACTGTTTGAAGATAAAATACTAGGTGAGAAGTTATGGTGGGGGGCCCCCAACAGTGAGACCGTAACTCTCCTGGTAGCTTTTGAGCTCTAATCATTGTTCAGGGACCCATTTTTCCTTTGAATAAAGTTTCTGTATTTAGTTCAGAAAATAAAGCACAGAATTGTTTCACTCCTCCAACTTTCAAATTGAATTACCAAATCTACAGAGTGCACCTTTAATAAAGTTTATCGTCATACTAGAAGTGTTGCTGGAGCATTTTGACCTCTTCAAGCCATTTACTCTTCATGCACCTTGGTAGTTGGTGAAATTGTGCCAGAAAATCCCACTCTGTTTCTGTTGTTAATTTTATAATGTATATTATTTTTATATTTTGTATTTGTTCCCGTTTTATTCCTGTACAGTTTCCTGTCTTTTATTGGGTTTAAATTTGAAAAAGGCAACTCAAATATTCAACAACACCAAAAAAAAAAGGTTTGTGATAAGTGACTTTCAACACTGCACATATTCAAACAGCTCTTTTGATGGACATGGTATCAACAAAAAAAAAGATTCTAAAAGTCTGGAAGACACCGACTCCACCATGCTTCAGAAACTGATTGCATGAACATGGTTTCAGTGATAGGCTACACATGGAGAAATTGCGAACTAATTATTCAAAATGTAGACATAAATGGGAAGAATCTTGGGGTCACTTCTTGCAACATTTGGACTCATCTTGACAGCATTTGTATGGATTTATCATTTTTTACATTTTATCTGTGGACATTTCTATTGTGGACAGCTTGTGTGTGTGTGTGTGTGTGTGTGTGTGTGTGTGTGTGTGTTCTGGGGTGGGGGTGGGGGTGTATATCCTTGGGTTGGGTTGCAGGTTTTCATATTTGTTTGGATTGTGTTGTCATAAACATATATCAATAAAAATAATTATAATTTTAAAAAAATGCACGTGTTTGTCTGGAAATTATTCTAAATTTCTTAAATTTGATAAACTCTACGCTTAGGTACTTATTGCTTATTCATTTATTTTCTGTTTATTTCCATATTTCCTACTTCTATATTATGTTTAACAGCAACTGTAACGACCGAATTCCCCCCGGGATTAAATAAAGTATTTCCTATTCCGATTTATTATAACCTAAATAACCTCAGGTGCAATAAGAGATGTAGAAAGTTAGAGACAAGAAAACATATTTATATTTTCATCTCATTGTACAGTGGTCCCCTTTGTTATTTATTTGTATTATATCTTTGCTTTAATACAGTTTATAACTTCTGTACAGTTTATTTTAAATCACTTTGATGTTACTACAACTTATTTATTTTTTGTACTTTTCTTTTTTTCTTTATAATGTTATTCTATTTTATATATAATTTTAACTTTTTTTGTAGAAGCTGACTCGGGGAGAAACGCACAAAAAAAATCCAAAGTACCTGTACTGTCCTGTACCTGTGCAAATGGCAATAAACATCTATTCTATTCTATTTAAAAGCATGTTTACACTCCCCTCCAGCAGGTGGCGGTGTTTCCTCCTCCTGTGTGAAATCTGCAGCGGCTCGAGAAGACGAAGAAGAAGTGTCCGCTGCACGTGCGTAGCGCTCACATCGCGTCGGTCCTCCCGGAGAGACACACAGAAGAAGACGAGGGGAAGAAGATCCACCAGTTTAAGTTAACCTTTTACACCAGACAACATGAGACCAGGTACAGTAAACATTACAGTTTATTATTATTTATTTAACGACGTGTTTATGTATTTATTTAAACATGCTGCGTGTAGTTAAAGATGCTGGCCTACACCGCCATGCTGCACACATCACCTCATTATCAACTTAAACATTTTAAAGCTAAACATCACATTAACACAATTTGCTTTAAAAATACTGGTGTTTAACTTGCAATATAATGTAAATATGTTCCTGTCATAATAAATATTAAAGCCACATAACCCGACAGAGCAGCAACACGCGGTGCAGACTAAAACACGTGTTGAACTTTTTTTTTTCTCCTGTGAGCATCTTTACTCACCACGTGTCCTCTAAAAACTCCGGATATCAACACTTAATTAAGCATGAAGTTATCTTTTAATTTGACCTGGCACCCTGGAGATGTTTACTTCATCTGTTTATTTATTTTTTTTGCTTCCCGTCGCGACGCTAATGCTGGAAAATAAAGCGTTAGCATGTTAGCATGGAGTTAGCTAGGTGTTGCGTCGAAATGTGTTACCCCCGCTAAGTGAGGTCAAAGTGTGTTTCCACACTACAGCAGATTTAAAGCTCGTTTTGAGGTTGTTTTTTAACAGGAGTCGGTGGATCTGATCTTCACACAGTCACATGTGATCAAAACACGATGAAATGTCGTAAATATAGTTTGGGTTTACGTGGGGGGGATAGACTTTATTGATCCACATGGGGGGAAAGTTTACATCACAGCAGCTCAAGAAAACAGGAAAAAGGAATAATAAAAGTAAAACATGTGTACATCAGTTAAATAAAGGCAGAAAAAATACAATAATAGAATAATACCAGGTATGTACACTTCCACTTGTGGAAAGAGTTATTATTAAATAGACTGTAACTTAAATTCAGAGACGACAAAGTGTGTGTGAGTTGGAATACATCTGCTGATACAGGGAGAGCGAGGTTATTGCTTTTCATAAAATAATACATAAATTCATAGCTGTTAGTAGATATGCAATTAAAGAAACATTCAGACTTAAGACATTTCACGCCCAGTACTGAGACATGCTCAATGCTGATTGGTCACAAAGTTAAAACATATCTGTGAACGTAGTTTGGATGTTTGGCTTCTCCTCTGTAGACAAACAATGACTTTAATTACGCACTAAGTAGTTTAGATGAACCTTTTAACCCGTGGACTGAACATCAAACCTTTATGGAGACCTTAACCTTAAATCACATTTATTCAGTCTTTTATATAGTGTTTTATATCAATTCAAATCTTAACATTACTGTTTTATCTTTTTTATCCTACGACAATTTTAAATATTTTTCTCTTATGTATTTATTTTAATATCTTGTTGCTTTTGTGTCGTATTTTATTTTCTTTTAATACATATTTATTTTTTATTCTTATTGGTGTGCATTAGTCTCTCAGTGATTTTATAAACAACTTTTCTGCTCTCCTGATTGATTTGATTTAGATAGAACCGGTGCAGACATAAACTCTTCCACCTCACACACATTTTTATTTAACCAGGAAAGAAACTAGTTGAGATTAAAACTGTCTCTGGCGAAGACAGGCAGCAAAACATTAACAGAGTTTCCACACGGACAACGAGCGGCCAATCAAATACAAAATACATTAAAAGACACAAATAACAAATCCGAACAGCAAAACGTTTGTTAAAAAAAAAATCATCCACAAATACATCTACAGCCAGACGTATCCGCCTCAAAGTCATTTAACTTCCTCTTTTAAAGCATCCACACATTCCTCCAACCCGGCCCTCCTCAGGGTCAAGGGTCAGGCTCCGCCCACTTCTTTTGCATTAAAAAACCCAGCATTAGATTGGGTGAAATCCCTCCAGCAGCCCCCTAAATATATGAAATTCCAGAAACCGAAAGCTGAACGTAATTATATTAGTTCAGCTTTTATTAATGCTGTTAGCTTTACTAAATAAAAAAGGAATAATAATAGAATAGAATTACTTTATTGATCCCAAACTTGGAAATTGTGGCGTTACAGCAGCAGGTTGTCCAAACACACAATATGAGTAAAAAACACAATATAATATTAAATACAAAGTAAATAAGCACTAAAAATATCAAAACTAAGAATGTGAATATATACAACCAGGATTTAACTAAACATTACTAGTCTTAAATATGGAAGATTAAATGTAAATGTGTAAAAACAGAGTTGTAAATAGTAATGACATAAGTTAAAGTGCAGGAGTGTAGATGAGGAAGCGTGTGTTCAGCCCACTGATGAGTTGTGTTTGTGTTTCAGGGTTCAGTCCTCGTGGAGGAAGTAGAGGAGGATTCGGCGACAGAGGGAGAGGAGGAAGCAGAGGAGGATTCGGCGACAGAGGAGGAAGTAGAGGGGGATTCGGCGATAGAGGACGAGGAGGATTCAGGGGAGGAAGAGGTGAGACCCGAGGGAGTTCGATTATTTCATCTGTTTTAATAACCTGGACCTTTTTTTTTTTATTAACGTGTCTGTGCTTTCAGGTGGATCATTCCGGTCTCCTGATGGAGGAGGATTTAGAGGCAGGGGAGGCGGCGGCAGAGGGGCCCCAAGAGGAGGAAGAGGAGGGAGGGGAGGAAGAGGAGGCTTTGGAGCAGGGAGGAAGGTCATGGTGGAGCCACACAGACATGAAGGTTTGTACTATGACAATCAATAACATGTTGTTATGAGTTATACATTATACACGAGTTAAATGTTTAACCTTCTGCTAATAAAGCTTCATCCTGAGTGTCACATATCTTTATCTTCCTCTTCCTGTGAAGTGTTTCAAATGCCTGATGACTCATCCTGCACTCGGGGGGGTTTCTATTTTTTTTTTGACCCGATTAAAAAGTTTCCTCAAAGCTAACGATCCAATCAAATTCATCCCTTATTTATGTCTCGTCTTTCATCTTGTGATTGGTTGATGACAAGACA